>NC_081530.1:36213439-36220939 GCF_030273125.1 Centropristis striata | reverse complement strand
CGTTTTGGTCATTTTGTGTCTTTTTTCATTTTGTATCTTTTTTCATTTTGTGTCTTTTTTTGTTCATTTCGTGTCTTTTTTGGTAATTTTGTGTCTTTTTTTGGTCATTTTGTGTCTTTTTTTGTCATTTTGTGCATTTTTTTGGTAATTTTGTGTCGTTTTGGTCATTTTGTGTCTTTTTTCATTTTGTATCTTTTTTTTGGTCATTTTGTGCATTTTTTTGGTAATTTTGTGTCTTTTTTGGTCATTTTGTGTCTTTTTTCATTTTGTATCTTTTTTTTGGTCATTTTGTGTCTTTCACCCAACAGAGAACAAACCTGAACAACAGACCAGGAGAGTGAAGCAGCTAAATACAGACGTCAGTATTTAAATAAAGCTCCTTTGAGCTCCAGCGAACGTTAAATAAAATCCTTTTAAAGACGTCCATCAAGTGTTTAAACTGAGACTTCATTCAGCAGAATGAAGAAAAAAACAGATTATTCAGGACGTCAATTTACTGCTCCGGTGTCTCCACACAGTGTGTGTGTGTGTGTGTGTGTGTGTGTGTGTGTGTGTGTGTGTGTGTGTGTGTGTGTGTGTGTGTCCTGCTTCTTTCACGCAACACAGAATTCAATTAGAGACGATGTAGTTTTCCTCAGAGTCTCCAGTTTGGATTTGACAGCAGAGAGATGACGACGTTTTATTCATTCATGCAATCAATTTACTGCTCATCACACACACACACACACACACTCACACACACACACACACACACACACACACACACACACACACACACACACTCACACACACACACACACAGAGCTAATTGTTTTCTTTGTGTCTCCTCAGAGTGAAACTGGAAACAGATGAAATCACATTATGATTTGTTCACATTTTAACTGGAACACGGAGCGAGAGAGAGAGATGCATGCTGGGTAAACAAGAACACATCTGTGATATGTAAAATAAATAAATAAATCAATAAATCAATCAATCAATAAATAAATAAAAGACGACTGAGCAAAACTGAGCAGAACGCTAACGTGAGTTTCTCATTAGAGTTTCTTTAAATCCAGATTTTATCATAGAGATAAACTGTAAAAACAGACATTTACACAGAGCAGAGAGGAGAGGACAGGAAAAAAAAATACTCTATCATTCTTCTCCTGGTTTCTCTCATTCTACCTGTTCTTCTGCACAAAGACTCTTTGAGTTGTTCCGATTGTGATTTTACATCTTTTTGTGTCTTTTTTTCGTCAATTTGTGTGTTTTTTTTTGTCTTTTTGCGTCTTTGTTGTATCTTTTTGTCATTTCACATCTTTTTTTGTCACTTTGTCTTTTTGTGTCATTTTGTATTTTTTTTTTGTGATTTTATGTCTTTTTGTGTCATTTTACGTCTTTTTGTGTCATTTTGTGCCTTTTTGTGTGTTTTTACGTCTTTTTTGTATCTTTTTTTGTCATTTCACATCTTTTTTGTTATTTTGTGTCTTTTTTTGTGTCATTTTACGCCTTTTTTGTATAATTTTATGTCTTTCTTTGTGTCTTTTATGTGTCATTTTACATCTTTTTGGGTCCTTTTGTGTCTTTTTTGTATCATTTTACATTTGTAGCAACATTCATAACACTTATAAGTCATAATTTATCAGAGAAATTCTCCTTTTCCCTGGTTTCTGTCATTCTAACTGTGTTGTTCTGCACAAAGACTGTTCTAGTCGTAGTGATTCCTCAGAGCTGCAGGACTTATAGAGATTAGAGAGATTTTATATGTTACAGAGAAATAAAAAGGACACACTGAGTGTTTTTTTCACTTGTGGGCACAATTAAAATTAATTAAATTACATTGAACACAGCAGAGATCCTTTCAGAATAAAAGCACTGAAACATCAGCAACAACATGCAGAAAACAGAAAACATCAAGTTTAGGCTGTGTGTGTGTGTGTGTGTGTGTGTGTGTGTGTGTGTGTGTGTTCTGCTGACACACTGAGGGGGATGTACATACATATTTTTATACCCAGTGTGTTTTTAGTGTACATAAAACTGTGTGTATTTGTTCTCGTGTGTGTGTGTGTGTGTGTGTGTGTGTGTGTGTAGTTGCAGCTCTGAATGACAACAAACCTTCAGTGTTCCTGCTGGAGGCTGAAACAAGAAACTACATGAACATCACACACACACACACACACACACACACACACACACACACACACACTCTGCAGTATGAAGGTAAACCTCTGAGTGTCTCTGCACAGATTCTGTCTTCAGATTCTCTCATTCACTTCAATGGAAGTACTGCCATCAAATACTGCAGTAAAAGTACTAATACTACACCGTGAAATACTCTGTCACAGTACAAGACGTTGCTTCAGTTAAATAGTTAAATATTTAAAGTATTAAAAGTATAAAAACGTCTCTGCAGGCTGCTGATATATTATCTATTACTAACTAACTGTTTACATTAGTTAACTGACCAACTGTTTACATTAGTTAACTGACTAATTAATTAACTAACTGTTTACATTAGTTAACTAACCAACTGTTTACATTAGTTAACTGACTAATTAATTAACTAACTGTTTACATTAGTTAACTGACTAATTAATTAACTAACTGTTTACATTAGTTAACTGACTAATTAATTAACTAACTGTTTACATTAGTTAACTAACCAACTGTTTACATTAGTTAACTGACTAATTAATTAACTAACTGTTTACATTAGTTAACTAACCAACTGTTTACATTAGTTAACTGACTAATTAATTAACTAACTGTTTACATTAGTTAACTGACCAACTGTTTACATTAGTTAACTAACCAACTGTTTACATTAGTTAACTGACTAATTAATTAACTAACTGTTTACATTAGTTAACTGACCAACTGTTTACATTAGTTAACTAACCAACTGTTTACATTAGTTAACTGACTAATTAACTAACCAACTGTTTACATTAGTTAACTAACCAACTGTTTACATTAGTTAACTGACTAATTAACTAACCAACTGTTTACATTAGTGGGGCGGATTAGCTCATTATTTTACAACAATCGTTCACTTTGTGATAAAAGCATGAAATTTGGTAGATGTGTTGGTGAATATGTTTCGAACAAATCTGGATATTGGGCCACCTCAAAAGCGCCCCCTAGTGGCTGTGGCAGGCATTTGTTATACGAATAAATCAATGATGAATAAAAACTGCCCTTTTAATAATACCAACTGGTGATGAATTGTATATTGTTGGAAAGCCTGATTAGTCACCTTTACAACGAGGTACAGCTTGTAAGGATCGTGCATTCATGGAATGAGCAACGGGGCTAAACGTGTGGGTAGCACCCCCCAAAAATATGCATCCCCTGTGTAGTGGGGTGGATTAGCTGAACAATCGTTCATTTTGTGATAAAAGCATCAAATTTGGTACACTCATTGCTGAATACATGTTTAATGAATCTGGATATTGGGCCATCGCAAAAAAAAATTCTGATGGCTGTAGCAGCCATTTTTAAAAATGGCCGCTGGTGGTTACTGGCGTGGAATGCTTTGCCTACCCTACAGCTGCTGTTTCATGTTTTCAGCACCACAAATATAATTTAGAGACATGTTAAAGTGACAAAAGCTTTATTACAGTCTAATAGAAAAGAACATTAACTTTGTATAACATTTTATTAGGTCTTGATATTCCCATTCACAGGCTACGGCCTCTTCTTTGGCTTGTATTCTTCTGTTGCTCCTTAAAAAGAAAAAATAATTTTCAATATTGTATGACCTGCAACAATAAAAACAAAACACATTTAGACAGAGAAAAAAATCATACATTTTAAAATTCTACTAGGGTTACTTGTAGCAGGTTACTCTTTCTGGCAAAATCCTTGTACTGAGGTGTGTGACTTAGTCAGGCGGCTTAGCCAAATAAAGGGGACACGCCGGACAAAAGCACCACATTTTTTCCACAAACTCTCTATCATTATAGGTTTCAATTTTTAGTAGGAGCCACTTCATCAAGATTGCGGTGATGGCAGCCATATAAAGTCTATGAGAAATGCTATATCTTCCAAGCCACTTAGAAGGTCAATCTTGGTGTCAAAATATACATTTTCTGGGTCCAGGAATCATGTAAAGATATTGAGAATATCACTAGATGATTATTTGATCAAATAGATATGTTCATTTTCACTCAGACTGGGCAACTCACTTCAAGTGCTGCAGCAGGGAATCCTGAGTTGAAACTGTTTGGAATCAATGTTCACGGGAGAGTGTGGATTAGCTGCCATGTACACTGCTCAAAAAAATCAAGGGTACGCTTTCATCTCATGTCAGATCTTGATCAACAAATTATTTACAGTGAGTCATCCAGTGATATTCTCAATAGCTTTAAATGATTCTTTGACCCAGAAAATGTATATTTTGACACCAAGATTGACCTTCTAAGTGGCTTGGAAGATATATTGGTTCTCATAGACTTATGGCTTATATGGCTGCCGTCTCCTATCTGCAATCTTGATGAAGTGGCTCCTACCAAAAGTTGAAACCTTTGGTGATAGAGAGCATGTGGAAAAATTTTGGTGCTTTTGTCCGGCGTGTCCCTTTCTTCTCAAATCTGGTCCTAAGCTGCCTGACTAACTGTGATGGAGTTATAAAATACATTTTAAAAAAAGAAAAAAAGAACCACATGGGCAAAAGAGACATTACATATAGTGTGTGTGTGCCTGTGTGTGTGTGTGTGTGTGTGTGTGCAGAGAGGGATGTCCACATTCCACAGGACATAATTTAACAGTGTCTTATTAAGCTTTCACACCCAACAGCCACTGATACATGTTCCAAGCTAACTAGCTAGCTTAAGTACCTATTTTTGCTATCTTGCTAATTTACTTTTCCGCCAAGGCCCATGATGATTGTTTTTCTCTTTAGCCTTTATGATGTTCATAGCATATTTTATTCATTATTATAACAGGTGAAATAAAATATTTAGACATACCTTGATGGACAGTCCACTGCACTGCTTGTCCCAGGAAGCAAATGCTAGCTAGCTCATTTGCTAGCTAGCTCGATGGCTAGCCTGATTGTGGTGGGGCAGGAAAAATAACTGAAAGAGTGTCTAACTGGATTTTTGTTAATTTAATAAGTGTATTAACATTTTTTAATTTACGTTTGTATATTTAGTTTAAATTTTTTAAATATTTTAAGAAATAATTTTAATATTTTTTGTAATTTTAATGAAGAAAATGACTGCTATGGCCACTAGGGGGTGAATTTGCGATGGCCTAATATACAGATTTGTGTGAAACATATCCACCAACACATCCACCAAATTGTGTGCTTCTATCACAAAATAAACAATTCTTGTGATTTATTGAGCTAATCCGCCCCACAGGGGATGCACATTTTTGGGGGGTGCTACCCACACGTTTAGCCCCGTTGCTCATTCCATGAATGCACGATCCTTACAAGCTGTACCTCGTTGTAAAGGTGACTAATCAGGCTTTCCAACAATATACAATTCATCACCAGTTGGTATTATTAAAAAGGCAGTTTTTATTCATCATTGATTTATTTGTATAACAAATGCCTGCCACGGCCACTAGGGGGTGCTTTTGAGGTGGCCCAATATCCAGATTTGTTCGAAACATATTCACCAACACATCTACCAAATTTCATGCTTTTATCACAAAGTGAACGATTGTTCAGCTAATCCGCCCCACTACATTAGTTAACTGACCAACTGTTTACATTAGTTAACTAACCAACTGTTTACATTAGTTAACTGACCAACTGTTTACATTAGTTAACTGACCAACTGTTTACATTAGTTAACTAACCAACTGTTTACATTAGTTAACTGACTAATTAATTAACAAAATGTTTACTTTAGTTAACTAACTAACATGCTTAGTTATTTTGTTGTCGGAGACATTAACTAACACGGCCAGTTAGTTAGTTAACAATTTAATAACACAGTGAGTAAAATGTTAGTCAACAAACTAACCCTGTAAGGTAATATTAGCTAACCTTGTTAGTTAACCAAACTAACTAAAAATCAACCTGTTAGTGAAAAGAGGTTTGTTAAAACTAACACAATAAGCAAAATGTTCACGAACTTACCCTGTGACATGATGTTAGCTAATCAGGTTTACATTAGTTAACTAACTAACTAACTGGCTTAGTTGTTAAAACTGTTGTTAAATATTAACTGACAATGGTAGTTAGTTAGTTAAGAATTAAATAACACAGTGAGTAAAATGTTAGTTAACATTTGTAAGTTAACATTAGTTAACACAACTAACCCTGTAAGGTAATATTAGCTAACCTTGTTAGTTAACCAAACTAACTAAAAACCAACCCTGTTAGTTTAAAGAACTTTGTTAAAACTAACAGTGAGCAAAATTTTAGTTAGTGAACATTTCCTAACTAACCCCGTTATTATATTATTAGCTAACATATTAGTAAACATTAAATAACTAACTAACTAACTAACTGGCTTATTTGTTAAAAATGTTGGTAAATATTAGCTACCATGGTCAGTTAGTTAACAAATTAAATAACACAGTGAGTAAAATGTTTTTAAACATAAGTTAAACTAACCCTGTAAGGTAAAATTAGCTAACCGTGTTAGTTAACATTGGTTAACTAATCAACCAACCAACCAACCAACCAACCATCCATCCAACCAACCAACCATCCAACCAACCATCCAACCAACCAAGCAAGCAACCATCCATCCAACCAAGCAACCATCCAACCAACCATCCAACCAACCAACCAACCATCCAACCAACCAACCAACCAACCATACAACCATCCAACCATCCAACCAACCATCCATACAACCAACCATCCATCCAACCAACCAACCATCCATCCAACCATCCAACCATCCAACCAACCATCCATCCAACCAACCATCCAACCATCCAACCAACCAACCATACAACCATCCAACCAACCATCCATACAACCAACCATCCATCCAACCAACCAACCAACCAACCAACCATCCAACCAACCAACCATCCAACCAACCAACCAACCAACCAACCATCCAACCAACCAACCAACCAACCAACCAACCATCCAACCAACCATCCATCCAACCAACCAACCAACCAACCAACCAACCATCCAACCAACCATCCAACCAACCATCCATCCAACCAACCAATGTTACAGTTTGTGTTTAGATTATAAAATATAGTAATTACATATGAAATAAACGGCTGCAGGGGAGGTTTAGTGACACACACACACACACACACACACACACACACACACACACACACACACACACAGATTATCTCCTGTTTGTCACAAACAGACGGCAACAAATCTGACTTTTCCCGACGGAGATGAAGAAAGTTCACTTGTTGACTCCTTCAGATATCTGAACTAATACACACACACACACACACACACACACACACACACACACACACACACACACACACACACATTTTGTGTCTTTTTTTGGTCATTTTGTGTAACTTTCTAATTATTTTCAGGGTTTTTTTTGGAAAGTCTGTACGCGTTTT
>NC_081530.1:36083804-36213339 GCF_030273125.1 Centropristis striata | reverse complement strand
GTGTCTTTTTGGTTGTTTCGTGTCTTTTTGTTGTCAGCTTTCGTTTCATTGCGGTTGTCATGTGTCTTTGCAGTCGTGTTGTGTCTCTTTGTGGTTGTGTTGTGTTTCTTTTTAGTCATTTAGTGCCTCTTTGTAGTCGTCGTGTGCCTCTTTGTGGTCGTCATGTGTTTTTGTGCTCTTTTTGATTGTTTTGTGTCTCTTTGTTGTCATCTTGTGTCTCTGCAGTTATTTTGTGTTACTTTGTAGTCATTTAGTGCCTCTTTGTAGTCGCCATTTGTCTCTTTGTGGTCGTCTTGGGTCTCTTTGTGATTGTCATGTGTCTCTTTGTGGCAGTTTTGTGTCATTGTGGTCATTTTGAGTGTCTTTTTGGTTGTTTTGTGTCTTTTTGTTGTCAGCTTGTGTTTCTTTTGGTTGTCATGTGTCTTTGCAGTCGTGTTGTGTCTCTTTGTGGTTGTGTTGCGTTTCTTTGTAGTCATTTAGTGCCTCTTTGTGGTCGTCTTGTGTGTCTTTGTGGTCGTCTTGAGTGTCTTTTTGGTTGTTTTGTGTCCCTTGTGGTCAACTTGTGTCTCTTTGTAGTCGTCTTGTGTCTTTGTGGACATTTTGTGTCTTTTATTTGTCGTTTTGTGTCTCTTTGTCACAACATTTCGTCACCTTCGCTCATTTTGTTTCCTTGTGGACGTTTTTTGTGTCTCTTTGAGGTCGTTTTGAAATCCGCTCTGAGAAACACAGAAGATGAATCTGTCTGATGAAATGTGTTGCCAGATATTAAACATATTGATATGAACATGAACTGATTATTGGCTGCAGCTTTAAAACACTGAACACTGTTAGAACTTGAAGTGTTGTTGTTCTCTGAGAGAACGAGGAGACGGAGACTGTAATCACTGCAAACCTCAAATTATCACACACACACACACACACACACTATAGAGGGTGTGTGTGTGTGTGTGTGTGTGTGTGTCCCAGCTGCAGTGACAGACAGCTGTGTTATTACAGGATGTTAATGTTAATGTGTGATGGAGGCGTCACAGCAGCTGCAACAAGACACAATCAGCCCTGTGTGTGTGTGTGTGTGTGTGTGTGTGTGTGTGTGTGTACTCCAGGTATAACAGTGTGTCGGTGTGATTCAGACTCAAGATGTTTGATCGGGACGTTAATGGATCAGTGTGGAGGATTTATTGGCAGAGATGGAATACTTTATATTCTCTCTCTCCAGTAACTAATATATATATATATGGGTCAAAGACGAGACGTCTCAATTTCAGGGTCCGAAGCATATTTATTATGTAATAAATAAATAAACATTTTAAAACACTACATTATGTTCTCCAACTCACTCCTCTTTACTTACTTATATCATTACCTATTGTAAGAAATAAACATTTAAGGAGCTATGGTGCTCCAAAGTACCCAAATGTCCTTCCTGAGTAACGTCCGGGCTTAAATCTAACTATAAAAATTTGACAAAATATTAAAAAAAATTAAGAAATGTATACATAATCTACTTGGGCATAATTGTGGTGTTGTTTGCAATAATACCTACTAATACAGTAACAACCAGAGGCTTTTTTACATTTTTACACAAGTAATACTTTTGTCCGCATTTTTGGATTTCCCTAATGTCCTCACTGGGTAACAGACATTGAAATTCCACCATTACCCATAAAGCATTTCTGTAGTCATTTGACCAGCTACAGCATAATCAAGAAGACTCTGATGGACCCAGACAACTTCTTGAAAGGTCAATAAGTCTCTCTTTAAATGCTGATATTTGGACCTTTTTGGTCACTGGTGTATGATGTCCTAAAATCATGTGTCTTCCTGGATAACGCTAATAAAACATATGCTGGTTTTATTATTTAAAAAATGGCTTTTCCATGTGAAATCTATCATTGATGTGATGAAGACTACGTTATGTTTTAGTTATCTAGGCCATTGTTTGGCCAAGTTTTGGCAGGAAAATAGCTTATTTGTCCTCCCTGGATAACAATATGTCCTCCCTGGATAACAATATGTCCTCCCTGGATAACGAAGATCTTCTGTTACCCAGGACATGTCCTCTGTTATCCACAATGGACATGTTGATGAATATAGTATTTTATTTCATATTTTTTAAGCATCAAGTTGATATTGTTATATTATATTAATAATAGACTTATGTGTGTCTGATATTTTATGATGTTAAGTTGTATTTTTTCTTCAATTCATGATAGAAACAGTTAAGATTTCCTTCTTCTTCCAAGTTTGAACTATGAACATGTCCACATATTTCATACTACATGAACACTTTATACAGTACATCCCTATACATCAGGTCCTACTCTTTCTGAAAATTTATGAATTTACATAGTGAGACCCTCAGTTTTGAGTTATGAAGATTTGTTTGGAGGCCTCATTTGTGATCATTCAAAAGGCAGAGTCGTTAACCCCCCGCACACAATTTATGAAATGCCAGCAAAATTAATTTATGAAATGCCTACATTTAACCCTCATACCGTCCTCAAGGGTCAAATTGACCCCATCTCTTTCTTTCTTTCTTTCTCTTTCCTTCTTTCTTTCTTTCTCGACCTGACTTGTCTTCTGTTAAACAGTCAGTTCTGTTTTTGAAATTAAGATTGAAAAATTATTTTTCAAATATTTAACAGTTCTCAGTGTCTCTCCCTTTGTACTATGTATGACTGTTGAAAAGATATATTCATGAGTAGTGAAAAACTTTGAAATCTTGCAGTACGTCATTCCTGGATAACAACATGTCACTCCGGGTAACAGTGATGCAGTGAAGTAATTTAAGCTAAAATGTAATATTATCTTACACAATCAGGTTTTCTTGAGTTGAGGATACAATGACAAATATTTTTGCCTTTACTCTAAAGTATTCTAATACATTTTCCAGTTTTCTTCTCTTTTTGGCATGAAAGATTGTACGATCAAGAGCACCTAATAAGCCCATTCCAGTATAACTAACCAAATATATCGCAAACATTTTTGATAAAACTATGTTTTTCTGAGCAGTAATTGTTTGTTTAACTCTAAAAATTGATATCTATTAACTTTTATAAGCTAACAATGGTAGAAATTTGAATTATTTTAAAATCCATTCCCGTTACCCGGGAAGGACATTTTTCATACATTTTGCATACAATCCACAAAAAATATGCAAATTTCATTCTTAAAGTTATTCTCTGTTGTTGAGTTGTATACAGAACAGTCTAATAAACATAGAAAGAGCTTAAATAGGCATTTTTAGACACTTTCATATATTTTCACATTTTAAATCCTTATTCGTCTTTGACCCATATATATATATATATATATATATTGAAAATGACACATCAAGTTCTTTAAAAAACAGAAAAAGGAATTAACTTGTTCATATTTTGGGAGTGTGCACTTAAAATTTAAATTGTTGGTTGACAGATTATTAGTAGAAGTTATGGTTGTTATTTAACAGAAACAAAGGAATACTTGCAGTAGTTTGGTTGAACCCTCTGACCGCACCAGCTAGTTCAGGGTGTTTATTGTTTGTTTGAGTTTCTCTGATCAATTATTTGTTTTAAATGTGAATAAAACTGAATTCATGCTCACAAGTGTCACAATTTCACAAATATTACAAAAAAACAACACAAAATGGCCAAAAAAAGAAGTAAAATTATGCAAAATTTTGTGTTTATTTTGATAGTTTTGTCTAATTTTTTGGTCATTTTTACATACATTTTTGGTCATTTTGTGTTTTTTTTGTCATTTTTACATCTATTTTGGGTCAATTTGAATCTTTTTTTGGTCAATTTGTGTCTATTTCGATAATTTTGTGTCTTTTTTTGTCATTTTCACATCTACTTTTGGTTATTTAGTGTCTTTTTTGGTCACTTTGTGTCTATTTCGATAATTTTCTGTCATTTTTTGGGTCATGTCTACATCTATTTTTGGTTATTTAGTGTCTTTTTTGGTCAATTTGTGTCTATTTCAATAATTTTGTGTAATTTTTTGGTCATTTTTTCATCTATTTTTGGTCATTTTGTGTCTTTTTAGTCATTTTTCCATCTACTAAGGGTAAATTTGCATCAATTTTTGGTCATTTTGTGTCTTTTTTAGTCATTTTTCAATATATTTTTGGTCAATTAGATAATTTTGTGTCTTTTTTTGGTAATTTTGTGTCTATTTCGAAAATGTAGTGTCATTTTTTTGGTCATTTTGCATCTTTTTTTGGTCAATTTGTGTTTATAAGTGACGTTTAAACTTGAATAATAATCCCATATGAGCTGCTGTGACTGTTAGACATTACCTGAACAGTTTACATGGATTTATTTACTCTAACTGACCGTTTATTGTAACTTTAAACACTTTATTTAGCTTATGCTAATGCTAATGCTAACCTCAGTGGCTGACAGGTGTTATGGTTTAACTGGTGACCATGGTAACTTGGTGACTTTCAGCCAAATGAACGTCTGTGGTTTAAAACACACTTCAACCTTTTTATGTAGACTTTTATAAAGACTCCAGACTTCATAATAAAATAAGTAGATACAGAGAGCAGCCATGTATTTTCTTTATTTGTGTTTAACTGTTGCTCTTCCGGTCACCAGTTAAACCGGTAACCAGTTCAACCGCAACACCGGGAGAAAGTCCGGGGAAGCGGCTGTTTGGAGCCTTTTTACCGGTTAACCAGACGGACCAAAACCAAACTAACCAGCTAGTCTTCATCCTTACAGTCTTTTCTGTTAGAGAAATGTAAAAAACGGGTTGTAAACACTCCCAATAAAGAATAAAACTCACTTTTGTGTCCGTTGTAGACGTTTGTTGTGTCGCCGGGTGCATTCTGTCCTCCGGCCACAGGAGGAGAGGGGGGCAGTAGTGAGCCCGCTGCCGCTCGGTGCCGCGAACAACAAGCGATGAAGAGTTGTTCAAATGTTACTTTTAAGGTTTTAGATGATAAAAAACCCACAAAATGACCAAAAAATAACTAAAATGACCCCAAAACAATGTAAAATTTCCACAAAACACCTTAAAATGAGCAAAAGACACACAAAATGACTAAAAACGGAGAGGAAAAACAGTAAAAAGACTTTTAAAAAGCCACACAATGACCAAAAAAATATGTAAAATGACTAAAAGAAGACACTAAATGATAAAGAAAGACACAAAATGACCCAAAAAAGAAGTAAAATTACTAAAAAACCACACTAAGTGACCCCAAAACAATGTAAAATTTCCAAAAAAGCACCTTAGAATGACCAAAACACACACACACACACACACACACACAATGATTAAAACGGACAGGAATAGAAGTAAAATGACTAAAAAAAGACACTAGATGACCAAAAAAGAAGTAAAATGAACTCAGTTCAGTATCATCTGCAGCCTAAACAAACGTGAAAACGTGAAAACATCTTTTTTCCTGCAGTTTAACACACTAATAGTGACTTTTGAATCATTGTTACCTGTGTAAAGGTGTTTGTCGTCCTGTGTGTTAATTCAACAGAATTACTGAACTGAGCTGATAGAGAAATAAGAACCATAACAGAGGTTATGACGCCACCTGCAGACTGCTTTTATTATAACACATAATATCATTTGTGACCTGCTCCACCAAAATGAGTCACATTGAGCCAGAAACACATTTAGAGATGTTGATATGTATATAAAGAGGAGACTCTTAGCTTCATGTCAATACCAACATTATGTTTCTACGCCAAATATTCCATGAGATATGATCATCCAAAGTTCCACTGTTATCAAACATTAGTTTAGAGAAAAAGGGCTTTAAAGGAAATGAAACAGATTCATCATGTTTCACATTAAAACACATTTATTAAGACTAGACTCCAAATAAACACAATATTTTTGGGTCAAAGGTGAAACCCCACATCTGTATGTGTAGTCTACTCATACTGTCACACATACACGAGCACATACACAACACAGTACAGGCCTAGAAGCCCATGTAGACAAGTATCCAAAACATAGAATACAATAATGATAAAATGTGAACAAATATACTGTACATATGATGTAATACAGAATATATGATGATGGGTATTTAAATATAATAATACTTTAAAAATATTAATATAAAGAATATTTATAAAATATCAAATATTGAGCCACATGTACTTAAACTTACTTACAAGTTCATATCCATACAGTTAAAAATATATATACAGACAATGTCCCTTTTCATATAATAATACAGAATATATTTATTATTTCATATTTGTTCATTATTATTTCATAATTAAACCGTCACATGCATCAAGGAAGCAGGCAGTCCTCTGGTGTTGCTGCTTCTCACACTGCATCCTCTCATAGAGTCGTATGGAGCTTCACAGGATGTTGAATTGTTGAATGAGGCCTGATCATTTCTGTATTATTGCTTCAATGTGATCATTCACTGACAGACAGACTGCAGCACAGGATTAATACAGCCCCATATTCAGAAACATAACATATTCACCATATACAGTTTATGATTCACCATATCAGATCTTTTAAACAATACTTTTACTATACATTAACCATACTTTAGGCTGTTTATTTTGTTATAGCCTGAAGATCTCCTCACCTTTGTGTCTCACAGCAACCCTGTCTCCTACAAATTATGTTTGTATATTACTGTCTAATAATTAGCCTCAGTTATGAGGTGATAAGGTAATCACTGCCTGGATTATGTTCACAAACAACACTTTTTTTTTTTTTTTTTTTAAGATTATTTTTTTGGGCATTTTTACATGCTTTATTGAAAGTGAGAGACAGATAGAAAGGGGGTGACAGAGGGGAGGACATGCAGCAAAGGGAGCTCAGGCCGGATTCCAACCCGGCTCCACCGCAGCGAGGACTGTAGCCTCTATACATGGGGCGCCTGTGTAAACCACTACGCTACGGACCACCCCACAAACACCACTTTTTTTGAGTGAATGAAACACTGATTTCCTCATTATGTTAATAAAAGTAATTTATAGGAGACAGTAGACACCTGAGACACGCCCACCTGGGCTAACGTTACACCTGACGTTATCACACATTAGCCTGCTCTAGTGATTTTATTAGCCCTTATTACCAGAGAAAAAGAGGATTATTAGCTATAACCACTATAAGAACTTACCATCAGTCGTCTCTTTAACTAGGTCGCATCTTCTCACGTCTCCTGCGGTGAACAGCAGCTAGCAGGCGCCGCCGTGGTGAAGTTTGCGGCTCCACTTGTACTCCCGAGCTATCACAGTCTCTTTAACATTGTCCTCCTTTAGATAACTACAGTCAGAGACATTGTCCTCCTTTAGATAACTACAGTCAGAGACATTGTATGCTACCATCGGCTCATCCATGAGCGCAATATCTTCCTCCTCATCTTCCTCCAAAACTCACTCTCTCCGTCATTATCTCGGCTAACGTTAGCCGGACCGTTAGCGTCCTAGCCGGAGGTCCCGCTGTCTCTCTCTCCTCTCGTCTCCTCACCTAGCGGTGTGGTGAAATAGTCCATAATTAACTCTGTCCAGTTATCATCACATGTCAGGCTTGGGCAAAAAGGAGGAGTCAGATGCAGATAGGCAGCGGTAATGACAGGTTTATTTATCTGAATAGATTTCTCTTTAAACAGCAATGATAAATAAACAGGCTATGAACTTCTAGGAGGTCCGAAGACACAACAAGAACACAAAACAAACACAGAACAAAAGGCGCTCCCGAAGGAGGAAAAACCTACTCTGATCTAAAAGGAAATACTCTATGAAAATTAGAAACAAAAACAAAACCACTCCGAAGAGGAAAAGCACACAGGCTAAGAAACTATCTACTCTATTTTATATTACAAAATTTACAAACAAAAAACGCTCCAAAGGGAGGAAAACAATGCTACAAAAAATTACTTAGACTTAGAAAATAAAAGAAGCTAACCAGAAAACTATGAACAAAAAATCACTCTGTTTCAGAGGAAAAGTATTCAACAAACAAAACTTGACACACTTAACTTGGTTCGAGACAGGACTGTGAACAAGGCTGGAGGTATTTGACAGGACGACGAAATCCTCTGGCAACAAGGACAGGGGAAGACAAAGACTATATACAGACGGGGGAGGGGAACACAGGTGGAAACAATCAGGAATCAGGGAAGACACCAGACCTGACACAGGAGGAAGGGCAAGTGACCTGAAACGAGAGGGAAGTTACTTTTCAAAATAAAACCAGAAGTTACTTTTCAAAATAAAACCGTAAATTCACAAGACAAAAAACCCAAGACAAGACATCCCTCACCGCGGTGTGACAGTAGCACCTCTATCTCTGATTAAATTGAAAAGTTTTCATTGTTCTCCTCACATTAATCCATCTAGTTAAGCCAGCGATCTTCACCACTATCTGAACCACGTCATCCAGCCCGTCTGTGTGCCGCCAAAAACTTTCTGACAACGCTACGTTTAAGAGCTTAAAAACTATACTTATCATTTGAATTTCATATTAATGTTAACATTGTCTTAAAGCTGAGACTTTATTTATTCAAAACGCATAAAACCCCAAAACAGCCCTAAATCACTTTTTCATGTTTAAACGTGTTTTTACAAGAACGGGCGGCTGCGACTTCCGACTCATTTTGATGGAGCGCCTCACATATTGCTCCCCCCGCTACATCCACCTGCCATAGGCTATGGGGGCCATAGACATGTATATATATATATATATATATATATATATATATATATATATATATATATATATACATGTCTATGATGGGGGCACGTGGGTCACTCCTAATTTAGATCAATCAGCAGCCACGTAAGTTACGTTACATTGCGTGACGTAACGTGCAATTAGAGTGATTGACAGAAAACCTGACAAGTTACAAAACAATGTGACCTTTTCAGCTCATCGTGAACCTGAACTTGGGAGGCCCCTGGGCTTCAGCCCAGGTAAGCCCGTGCATTAAAGCGGCCTTGTCTGCAGCCTAAACAAACGTGAAAACATCTTTTTTCCTGCAGTTTAACACACTAATAGTGACTTTTGAATCATTGTTACCTGTGTAAAGGTGTTTGTCGTCCTGTGTGTTAATTCAACAGTCTGAACTGAGCTGATAGAGAAATAAGAACCATAACAGAGGTTATGACGCCTCCTGCTGACTGCTTTTATTATAACACATAATATCATATGGCCAAGAAATGAAGTAAAATTACCAAAAAAGACACAAAATGACCCCAAAAAACATGTTAAATGACTAAAAAACTACGTAAAATTACCAAAAGACACACAAAAAGGCTAAAAACAGACGTAAAATGACCAAAAAACAACATAGAATTTCCAAAAAAAAACGGGACAAATAATACAGAACAACTTCTAAATGTATTTATTGTGTATATCCTCTTAAATAAATATATAAATGCCAATAAATCGTCAGAGAAGTCTTAGAAAACAGACGCTTGTTAAAACAGCAGAACTTGCCTGAGAAAAGTCTCATTTTAAAGTTTTATTCAGTATTAAAGTCATCCAGTGATATTTTTAACCAAACATAACAGAGGTTATGATGCCACCTGCTGACTGGTTTTATAATAACACATAATCTAATCTAATCTAATCTAATCTAATCTAATCTAATCTAATCTAATATAATATAATATAATATAATATAATATAAAATAATATAATATAATACACTACAATATGATATAATATAATATAAAATAATATATAATATAATATAATATAATATAAAATAATATAATATAATACACTACAATATAATATAATATAAAATAATATAATATAATATAATATAATATAATACAATAAAAGACAATATAAAATAATATAATATACTATAATATATAAATAAGAACATCTAAATGTATTTTAATGTGTGTATCCTCTTAAATAAATATATAAATTCCCATAAATCTACTGAGGAGTCAGCTTTTTCCTGATTGTGTTTATGTATTTAACACACACACACACACACACACACACACACACACACGCACACGCATACACACACATATTTCTATAAATGTTATATATATATATTTTCTATTTCCTATATTGCTAGAATTAACATATATATATATATATATATACATACAAATATATTCCTTTATTTCTTTATTTTAATTTTTAATTTTATTTATTATTATTATTATTATTATTATTTTAATTTAAATTTTTTATCTCTTTTCTATAAATATTAGATATTTTTTTCTATTTCCTATATTGCTAGGATTGTCATGTATATATATATATATATATATATATGCATGTGTGTGTATTTTTTATTTTTATTTTCTATATTTCTATAAATTTTCTATATTTCTATAAATTATATATATTTTTTCGTTTTTCTATATATCTATAAATGAAATTTTTTTTTACTATTTCCTATATTGCTAGGATTTATATTTTTCTATATATACATACAAATATATTCTTTATTTGTATTTTTTCTTCATTTTTTTTCTTTTATTTTTCATTTTAAAATTTAAGTTTTTTTTATATTGTTACATATTTTCTTTTTCTTTTTTCTTTCTTTAATTTTTATTTTCATTTTTTATACTAGCCGTCCACACTGACAGTAGATCTCTGTGTTGTGTTGTGTTGCTGTTGTGTTGTTGTGTTGTTGTGTGTCCTCTGGGAGGCGCTGTGGCTCCGTCACTAACAGGAAGACATCCTCAGCTCTTCATACAGGAGATGAATTATACATCACCTTTTATTTTTATTCAATGATTCTATGTATATATTTATTGTTTTAACGTTTATGTCATTTATTTAGTTTTAACACTGTGGAGAAACATTTGTTTCAGGTTTAATATCCGATGTTTCCTCTCTCTAAGAACCCAGAAAATCCATTTCTGCAAAAAATAAACTGACAAAAACACAAACATGTTTGCAAACTAAAAGCTATCGACGATAAAAAAAACACTAGATGACAAAAAAACGGTGTAAAATTACCAAAAGACACACACAATGACTAAAAACAGACAGGAAATGATGTAAAATGACGAAAAGAAGACACTAAAAGAGAAAGAAAGACACAAAACGACCAAAAAAGAAGTAAAATGACTAAAAAACTCCAGACTAAATGACTAAAAATGACATAGAAATACCAAAAAACACACAAAAATACCAAAAAACTGCGTAAAATTACCAAAAGTTGCACAAAAAGATGTAAAATGACAAAGACATACACAAAATAACAAAAAAAAATAACTAAAATGACCCAAAAACAATGTAAAATTTCCAAAAAAACACCTTAAAATGACCAATAGACACAAAATGACTAAATACGTATATTTTTTTCTTTTCTATATTCTATATTCCTATAAATAATATATTTTTTCTGTCCTTTTTTCTAGATTGCTACAGATTTATATATTTTTGTCGAATGTTGAAGACACAAACGTGTTAAAATAAAAACTGGAGTAATAAAATAAAGTTTGTTCTTCTTTAGATTAAAACTTTCTGTCACTTTTCATCTTCGCTTGATTTTTTCTGACTAAACTGATAAAATCCAGAGAAATACTGTAGAAGTACTGTACCATTGCAATTAATTGTTCTTTTCAAAATCATGTTCATTTCATAATCTTTTTCAAGTTAATTTACATGGAAACGAGGTGACAATGTGACAGTGGGCTCTTACAGGGCTGCAGAGCAAGGCTCCTTCCTCATCTCACATTTGGAATTCTGAGATAATTCCCATAACTTGTTCCCAATTCATTCCAAAATGATCATCATTCATCAAATCGGTCATTCGCTCCATTCCAAGGAGATCAAAAAATTCAAGTAACCATGATTCTTTTGAAAAACAATTTCTCTTACGTGTCTTCCAATTCATCTAAATCATTCATTTAGCAACCAAAAAGCCTCGGCCTGCTATTTTCCTATCTCTCTTTGACCTGAGTGGTGCAGCCCTGTACCCCAACAAACAAATGAGAGGACAAGGACAGAGTTCCAACTTCAGCATGAGTGACATTGAATGGACCACATCCTCCCAGAAGGATTTAACTGCCGGATAATGCCACAACATGTGGATCAAAGGAAGGATTTAACTGCCGGATAATGCCACAACATGTGGATCAAAGGAAGGATTTAACTGCCGGATAATGCCACAACATGTGGATCAGAGTAAGGATTTAACTGCCGGATAATGCCACAACATGTGGATCAGAGTTCCTACCTGACCACACCCATGCCAACAGAGGTCAGAGGAGCTGGGGTCTATTTTTTCATTCTTGCTGGTGTGATATATGCTCTATGATGAATTTTCATTTGTATGACTTAATCTGACCGATTTGGAAATGGCTGCCGGGTCCCTCCATATTCTTTCCCACTGTTTTGAATTTAATGAGACCCCTAAATCCTTTTCCCACTGTGGCTGAGTGTGGGCGTTAGGATTTGAAGAGGAGCATATTAATAATTTATATAGACCCGAGACTACGCCTCTGTGCGATACTAAACCTCTCAATTTATTATCTATTTCAACATTGTAATCCAAATTTTCTCTTGGGAATTTTGACAATATTGATGTTCATTGTGCATATTTTAAGAAAGCATTGGCATTTAAACTATACCTCTTTCTGAGCTCCTCAAAAGATAAAATCATCCCATTTTCTACAATTAGTCAAATAAGTCAATGCCAAAGCCATCCGGACCAGGTGACTTTCCGCTCAGAAATTCATTTATAGCGGTGACAACCTCCTGTAATGTAATTTCAGCATTAAGTTCATTTTGAGCATCGCAGTCTATTTTAGGAAGCGGGAGGGAGCGTCAGAGTTAGAATATCCTCCTCTGTTGCAGGACTTTGGGATTTATATAAGTTTTCATAGAAGTCCCTGAAGCACTTCTTTATTTCAACAGGGTCTGTAACAAGAGAGCTTGTCTGATTTTTTATCTCATTAAATAGCCCTGCTAGCTTGCGCCCCTCGTAGCTGGCGTGAGAGAAGAGGGCCAGGTTTATCCCCCAACTCAAATAGTTTGTGCCTCACTTTCAACAATAAAGTATTGATTTGTTGAGAGAGAGTACAGTTATATTCATGCTTTAACTTAACAATTCCCTTCAATAAAGGTGAGGATGGAGCCTCTCCATACTGTTTTTCAAGGAGGGAAAGCTGTGGGTCTATAACTGACAACCTCTGTCTCCTCTGTTCTTTCTGTGCAGCTTCATAGGATAGAACAAAACCTCTTATCACAACCTTCAAGGCCTCCCAGTGTTGAGTCTGAAACATCACCTGTATCATTAAAAGATAAATAGTCCTTTATCGAAAGTGAGCATTTTTCCAAAAATATTTTGTCATTGAGAAGACTTGAATCGCCAATTATAGTGGGGTTTTTTCCACCCAAAGTCCATACCTACAGAAACTGGGCTGTGGTCTGAAATGAAGATGTTGTGATATTTAGATGACTTAGTTATTGCTTTCAACTTAGAATCAATTAAGAAGTAATCAATCCTTGTGTATGTATTATGAACTTGTGAGAAAAAACCATATCAACCAGATTAAGCGACTTCATTAGATTATTTAGGACATTTGTGGAGTTTGAAGGACTAACTGGGCGGGGGGAGGACCTGTCCAAAAAAGTATCTAAAACACAGTTGAAATCACCACCTGCAATCAAGTTGGTTGTTGCTAGGTATCAGACGGAAGACACCTCGAAAATAGCCAGGGTTGTCAAAGTTTGGTGCATATAAATTAATGAGGGTAACGTGAACAGTCAAAATTTTGCCCGTCACTATTATGAAACGACCATTTGGATCTGATTTGGTTGAGATGTGTTGGAAAGGAATATTCTTTTTGATCAAAATTGCCACACCACGTGCCTTGGCTGTAAAGGTTGACCTAAAGATTTGTCCTATCCAGTTACACCTAAGTTTTGAGGCCTCCGTGTGTTTAATATGCGTCTCTTGCAAAAACAAGATATCAGCATGCAAATCAAGTAAATGAGAGAATATCTTGGCTCTCTTTGATGGGTTATTTAAACCTCTGACATTCCAAGAAGTTAGATTGATAATGTTAGTCATCATATGATCATTCGTTGGGCCACCCATGACACCCCTACAACATAAAAATGCAAGATGCCATTGTATTCAAACAAAATAAAATGAGTACAGCGTGAACCAAACTGATAGAAAATACCCCCCGAACTCCCTGCTTTGCCTTCCCCAAAGAAAAAGGGTAATATAAAGCCCACATGGCAGCAGAGCTGCTGAGGAAGGAGCCTATACATGCAGTAAAGCACCTGAGAAAGGGAACTAACACCTTATCCCCCATGTCAGCCCCTCACCACCCTCCTGGAAGTGAGTGGTGAACACTCCTTATAAATCAGGTAATTAGCATTTAAAACCTGTTTTCCAAGAAAATAAAGAACAAGAGACATGAAGAGTAGTAAGAAACAAAACACATTTTAAAGACTGCCTGTGACTCTTGTTTTTAAGTTTGTATTTTGTTTTTGTTTTCCTCAAGAAGGAATAATGTAACATATGAGCCAATCATAATAACTGACAGCAATAACTAAAAGTGACCTTACACAGACGTCGTAACGTTAAGGCAACAGAAGTGAACATAAACCCTGATTCTGAGTTCTGTAATTATTGCAAAAACACGTTGGCTTTTGCCTCACCGTTCGTTTGCTCCATCCATAGTGAGAATATCCACACCTGTGCAGGTAAGTCTGTGTCCCTCATACCAGATCCCGTCGCGCTGGCGGTACCCGGTCACTCAGCGGCATCAGCTGGTGCCGGCTGCATGAGTCTCAGTTTGGGGCTCGTGACATCGGCGGCAGCCTGAAGGTGGAGCCAGAGAGCAGCGCCCTGTACAGCACCGCCGTCGTCTTCAGCAGGGTCAGTCAGTCCACCTTAAATCAGTCAGTCAGTCCACCTTAAATCAGTCAGTCAGTCCACCTTAAATCAGTCTGTCTTTCCACCTTAAATCAGTCTGTCTTTCCACCTTAAATCAGTCTGTCTGTCCACCTTAAATCAGTCAGTCATTCCACCTTAAATCAGTCAGTCAGTCAGTCCACCTTAAATCAGTCAGTCAGTCCACCTGAAGTCAGTCAGTCCACCTTAAATCAGTCTGTCCACCTTAAATCAGTCAGTCAGTCCACCTGAAGTCAGTCAGTCCACCTTAAATCAGTCTGTCCACCTTAAATCAGTGTGTCCATTTTAAATCAGTCTGTCCACCTTAAATCAGTCAGTCAGTCCACCTTAAATCAGTCAGTCCGTCCACCTTAAATCAGCCGGTCCACCTTAAATCAGTCAGTCCACCTTAAATCAGTCTGTCCACCTTAAATTAGTCTGTCCACCTTAAATCAGCCGGTCCACCTTAAGTCGGCCCCCAGGTGTGAGGTGCTGACCTGTGACCTCTGACCCCCAGGTGTCCTGCTGGCTGTCGGTGGAGAACGGGTCCTCTGAGGTTCTGGGGTTCCTGCAGTGGAAGCCGGTGGCGTACCGGCGTGCGGCGCCGGCGCGGGAGGACGCCACGCCGTGCCGCCACTCGGAGCCGCGGCCTCAGAGCGGCACGGCGGCGGCGGAGGCGTCCGCGGGCCTTCGGGCTCATCGTGAGCTTTGGACTCGCCGGAGAACCGTTCTACAACAGTACCAAGTTCTTCAGCTGGTCGGTTCCCATGACGACGCTCGTTAGCTACAGTCACTAACGAGTTAATCAATCAATTAATTAATTAAGTCATTAACCCTTCTAATGCACAACATGACCCTCGTTCATTCCCATGTTAGCTAATGCTGCTGTGTGATTGATTGGATATTCCAAGTATTCTTTAAATATCTAACAGATCATTATTTCCATTTAGCCTCTCATACTTCATGAAGAAAAAAGGTTTTGTGTTATTATATAGCTAACTACTTAGCCAAGAAGTTAGCTAAGTAGTTAGCTTAGCAAGGTACTTGGCTTAATACTTAGCCAAGAAGTTAGCTAAGTGGCTAGCTTAGCAAGCTACTTAGCTAAATACTTAAGAGTTAAGTGTTTAGCTACATGCACACACAGGTAACTTTATTCGATTTTCGCTACACATACACACACAAACACGTTTCACACACACACACACACACACACACACACACACACACATTTTAAGGTTAAAGGGCATAGTTATAAATCTCTCAAGAATCTCATCATAGTGTACACACACCGGCAGTAGCCCCCGTGGCCCTTTCAGAATTTCCCCAGAGGAAATTTTCTAGTTATTAATTTAGGGTTCGACTGTAAATATGTTTGGTTTGGTTTTTCTCTGTTTCTGACAAAATAAACTGATGAGAAACAGTTTGTTGAAAAGTTTCTGAAGCAAGAAGAAAACATGAAAATGAATCAGGATATGAAGCCTCAGGGTCTTATTGTTCATATATATTCATATTATAATATATATTATAGATATATAATGTAATTATATCCTTTATCACAGCATCATTTCTACGTACAAACGTACTCGTGTCTCTTTTTTATGAGTCAGTTTATCAGTTTCCTCAAATTTTAAAATGCCTAAAAATGCTTCAAATAAGTCAATTATAGTCTGTTGATACATATTAGAGCATAATATGGCCAGAAATGACAGAAAACACCAAATTATGGGATGTCCAAAAAATGACCCAGGTTCATGCTGATTTTAAACAGCAGAGGGCGTGTTGAGACATTTTCAAACCACTAAATGATGATTTTTATACATTTGGTGATAAATGTGAGCAGATTCATCACTGATATACTTTCCAGTTGTACAGCGACCACTTTAATGAAAGATGAGTGTTTCTCTTCTTGCTGCTCACAATAAACCAACAGAGAGAAACAGACGTTCAGAGAAGAAACTTGAACAGAGAGAAAAAGATGCTGATGATCCAGTGAAGTGATTTCACAGAGTTTATTAGTATTGATTCACCTTCAGACAGACATCAGTGTGTTAACAGCAGGAGGTGGACTGGAAGCAGCTCCCCTCTGACTCTGATCTACTGTCAGTACATTCAGCTACAATAGAAATGAATCAAAGCCTTCCACCTGGAACAGGTCATCAACATAGTTCAACTAGTCACTACAAGCATGCAAACACATGAAGACACCAGGGTTTAATAGTGATATACTGTGGTTACATCAAATACAAGCAGGTGACATTTGATGGTAATGTACGGTGGTTAAATAGTACATCCCATTTTATAGTAATGTACGGTGGTTAAATAAGAGTACATCCCATTTATAGTAATGTACGGTGGTTTAATCAGAGTACATCCCATTTTATAGTAATTTACGGTGGTTAAATAAGAGTACATCCAATTTGATAGTAATGTACGGTGGTTAAATAAGAGTACATCCCATTTTATAGCAATATACGGTGGTTAAATAAGAGTACATCCCATTTGATAGTAATGTACGGTGATTAAATAAGAGTACATCCCATTTGATAGTAATATACGCTGGTTAAATCAGAGTACATCATGCAGTGAACGCAGCATTAAAGTTGGATTGTTGTTGGGTTCAACACAGCAGAATATTTCTCTCTGACTTCAGCTCTTCTGGACAAACTGATTCACATGTTGAAATGCTTTATATGTATATATATATATATATATATATATATATATATATATATATATATCAGGAATCAGGAAGTCCAGGTGGACGTGAGTTGAAGCTGAATTAACATTCAGGGCGATCTTCTCCAGACTGAGGACATGCTGATAGGCCTCTTCCAGCCACTCATCCTTTTTATTCTGAAGTTCTTCTATTTCCTTCTTCAGGTTTTCCAAAAGGTCTGTTGACTTCTCACTTTCTGCTTTGCCCTTTTCATATTTCTCTTTCATTTGTTGCTTGGTCTTCTGAACTGTTCTTGTCTTGGGCTCATAGATCCAGAAAGTTTTCACATGTGTTGAATCACGACACTCTCCCTCACATTTAATCTTTCACATGAACTGATGCAAGACACTTCCCGGTGCACACAGTGCAGTGGCCCCCTTTCATGACCTCACAGTGTTCTGGATACCAGGCCAGTGTGCATGGATAGTGGCAGTTCTCCTCACAGACAGTACAGCAGACTGCTGCTCCGTAGTTTAACCCAAACGCCAACACCCTCCACTCTCTGTCGACCGCTTTTTTTACTTTGTAGACCTCCTCTACTTCTATAGTAAATTCTGCTTCTTGTTTCAGTTCAATGAACTCGATCCTCTCTTGCAGGTTGTTGATGCAGGCTGCCAGTCTGATTCGCTCCTTCAGAACATCTACAGTGGTCTCCAGCCTTTGAGGTGCAGATTTTTCCAGGAAGTCTGTGAACTGACTCATGCCTTTCATTGATATTTCATCTGAACGTTGAAGTTCTTCTGGGTCCTCTGACCTGTCTTCATCCTGGTAGTTATCAAACAGGAAGTAGACAGGCTGATTCTTATCGTTTCTGGCACACTTAATGTTTGCAGTCTCGAGTGCTTCCAGAACATTTTTAGGTTTTCTTCCATTTGAGTGTGTGATGAGGGCGACTATGTTCTTCTCCATGTCTTTTCCAAACAGAGACACCACAGAGTCAAAGATGTACATCAGTCGGTCACTCACTCGATTCTCACTGGCTTTCAGCACCAGACCCACCGCATCCATCTCATGAACTCCTTCATCTGAGTGGAACAAGTCAAATAATCGTTCACTGACAATGGCATCTTGTTCGGGCCCTCTGGTGTCTCCGTATCCAGGAGTATCGATGATGGTCAGAGAGTAGGGCAGAGTTTTATCTTCAAAACCAAAGATCTGGTACACCATCACATCTGATGTCTGACTCTCTGATTGACTTTTCTTCTCGTCCTCTACGATCTGAAACCAGACATCGTCCTCCCACTTCACTCCCATGGCGTAGTTCACCAGAGCGTTGACCAGTTTAGATTTTCCTGTTCCTGTTTCACCCACAAGTAAGATGGTTTTGTTCATCTTTGTCACATTTCTTTCACCTAGAGTCATTTTTGTCAGAGTTCCAATGTTCTCTTTCCTTGGTATCAGCTGCCAGACTTCAGGAGATCCTGGCTGGATCAGAACTTTGCAGACAATGTGGTCATATTTGGGTGAGATTTTCCTGTAGAAAAGTAAAACATGAGCTCAAAAACTGCTGAACCATCACTACAATACGGTGGCCCTGAAGTGCAAAACACACCAGCAATTCACACAACACGCCAGCATTTCACCAAAACGCGCCAGCATTTCACCACAGCACACCAGCAATTCATCAAACCGGAAAGGGTAGCTACATATTGGACACTGATCCTCCTCCTGATTGGTTCCTGCCGTCGTTCACTTCTCCATAGTAAAACCAGTCGCCCATTTAGTGCGCCCGTATTGTGATATTTATGGTAAATTCATTGAGCCGGTCCAGAGCGAGCTGACATGAAGGATAAACACTTTACTGTCATTCTTTTTCACTTTGCAGTATAAAACTCTTACCTGCAGAGAGGAGATGAAGTGTTAACTTTACATGGACACTCCACGTGATATAATCAAATTGCGTCGCGCCGAAAATGTATTTGTTGTGTCGGCGAAATTCATAATAAAATGCGCTTGGATAATTACTGTACAGTAAATATCAAAGGGCATTTTATTCTGATATTCCACAGAGACACGTTCTGTGAGTTTGTGAGTGAGAAGACCCGAGGTCCTCCGGTATTAGACTGGAATTATTGATTGGAAACAGATTATTTTTTAATGTAATGTAATATTTACTGGGCTACACGGTGGTGTGGTGGTTAGCACTCTTGCCTCACAGCAAGAGGGTCGCCAGTTCAGCGGCTCCTGCTCAGGGTGGACCCCGCTTCTCCCCCAACGTCAGCTGGGATCGGCTCCAGCCCCCCGCGGCCCGAGTCCGGATAAGCGGAGAGGCTGAATGAATGAATATACAAGGGCATTGTATTGTGAATTTCGCCGACACAACAAATACATTTTCGGCGCGACGCAATTTGATTATATCACGTGGAGGGTCCATGTAAAGTTAACACTTCATCTCCTCTCTGCAGGTAAGAGTTTTATACTGCAAAGTGAAAAAGAATGACAGTAAAGTGTTTATCCTTCATGTCAGCTCGCTCTGGACCGGCTCTATGGCGTCATATTTGAGTGAAAAGTCGCGTGAGAGATAACACATCTGCACGCGCATTATTTCAACTGCGCCCCCACTTTTTTGATCTTCGTGCACATATTCAGCAACCGTGTGAAGCAGATTCTCCCCCATGCTCGCTCGCAGTGGAGCTCTGCTCACGCGGACCGAGGACTTTTGACACATTGGGGGCGGGGCCAAGGCTGACCAAGGCCTCTTATGATTGGTCATTTTGTGACCACTCACTCTCAACATTACAGAGGAGCAGTGCAACAACTTCATTGCCTTATTTAGAGCAAAAGTTGACACTATCCACTTTCTCTTCAGCTCCACCTGCCCGGACTGCTGAGCCACAGCCCTGATTCCCCAAATCTAACATCTCTGCTATAAATCACCTCATCACCAAAGTCAATAATCTCTCCCCACAGGCCGGCCATGTTCCATCTGCCTTAAAAACTGCTGTCATAACAACCACTCCTGAAAAAACCCACCCGACACCCAGATGTTTTTGCCAAGTAGAGGCCCATCTCCATCATTCTGTTTATCTCCAAGGTTCTGGAAAAAGCAGTTTCCACTCAACTTCACGACCATCTGCAACACAATGAATTAAAATGTCATTCTGGTTTCTGCTCTGCACACAGCACTGAAACAGCTCTGATCAGGGCCACAACCGACTTGCTGATGGGCCCTTGGCCGTGTCATCAGCAAGGCATGGAATTCAATTCCACTGCTATGCTGATGAGACTCAGCCTTACCTAAATGCAAATCCACCCCCCTCTGCACTCCTGCCATCCTGGAAGCTGACCACCTGCCTGCAGGAGACAGAGCTGTGGATGAAGAACTGATGATAAGGAGTTGAACAGCTCAGAATGGGCCTTCACCTGACCATGGAGGCCCAAGTTAAACACCTGTGCAAGAACTAACTACCACCTCAGGAGCATTACCAAACTTCGTCCCACACTCTCCCTGTCAGACGCCGAGAAATGTGTCCACGCCTTTGTCTCCTCCAGTTCCTGGTTGGACTCTAAAAGACAGTTTAAAGAGGAAATAAATGATGCAAAAGATAGAGTACCTCGCTCGGCACGGGTAAACCAGGGCCCCCTCCTGGAGCCAGACCAGACTAGAGGGCAGCACACAGGCGAGCACCTGGTGGCCGGGCTTACCCCGAAGAAATCACGTGGACCTGCCAACCTGTGGGCCCACCACCCACAGAGTTAGGCTTAAGAGTCGGGTGCAGTGTGAGCCGGGAAGCAGGTGAAGGAGGCTACCTGGGCATGCTGACCCCTGACCCCCGGCTCCAGCGGCTCTGGGGACGTGGAACGTCACCTCGCTGGCGGAAAGGAGCCCCAGCTTGTGCAGGAGGTGGAGCGTTACCAGCTAGAAATAGTTGGTCTCACCTCCACACATAGCCTGGCTCTGAACCAAACTCCTGGAGAGAGGCTGGACTCTCTCCTGTTGTTGCCCAGGGTGAGAGGCTGTGGGCGGCTGAGCTCCGCTGTGTTGGAGTTCTCCCAGAGGAACCAGAGGAGGAGAAGGTCTCTGACTGTTGTCTGTTCTTATGCACCAACAGCAGTCGGAGTACCCGGCCTTCTTGGAGTCTCTGGGTGGTGTCCTGCAGGGGAACCACCTGGGGACTCTATAGTTCTTCTGGTAGACTTCAACGCTCACGTGGGAATTTCTTCAGCATCCCGGGTGAGGCTGGGGACATGGAGTCCTAATGGGCCATGTTCAAAGCCTCAATTGTTGACGCGGCTGGTAGGAGCTGTGGCCTGAAGGCCATCGGTGTCGTGTCGGCAACCCAAGAACCTGCTGGTGGACACCAGTGGTGAGGGAGGCCGTCAAGCTGAAGGAGGAGGCCTTTCGGTCTTGGCTGGCTGAGGGGTCTCTGGAAGCAGCAGACAGGTACCGTTCGGCCAGAAGGGCTGCAGCTGCAGCAGTCGCTGAAGCAAAAACTCGGGTATGGGAGGAATTCGGGAGGCCATGGAGGAGGACTTTCAGTCGGCCTCAAAGAGGTTCTGGAAAACTGTCAGGTGACTCAGGAAGGGAAAGCAGGGCTTGGCCCAAGCTGTGTTCAGCGGGGGAGGAGACCTGCTGACCCAACCTGGGGATGTCCTCAGACGGTGGAAAGACTTTGAGGAACTTCTTAATCCAGCCAACACGTCCTCTGTAGAGGAGGCAGAGTCTGAAGACTCAGGGGAAGATGAGATTCTCCCTGAGATGAGTTTGGCTGATCAGGTGGGAGAGGCTAGCGGGTGGGAAATGTATTCGCTGTAGGAATGAGCAGCAGGATGTGGTGCTGAACTCTGTTATCTATTATCTGTACTGTTGTTATCTCAACGGCCATGAAGGTCATTTTTTATGGTTTGGTTTGTTATCTATGACAGTGTAAGGAGTGGTATGGAAATATCAAAAAGGAACAAAGGTTTGTTTTATATCAGTTGTAAATATATTTTAAAGTGATACATTTAAGAACAGAATTAGGAAATAATGTGTGCGTGCGTATGTGAATGTGTATGTGAGTGTATGTCTGTGTGTGTGTGTGTGTGTGTGTGTGTGTGAGTGTGTGTATGTGAGTGTGTGTGTGTGTGTATGTGTGTGTGTGTATGTGAGTGTGTGTATGTGAGTGTGTGTGTGTGAGTGTGTGTATGTGAGTGTGTGTATGTGTGTGTGGGTGTATGTGAGTGTGTGTGTGTATGTGTGAGTGTGTGTGTGTATGTGAGTGTATGTATGTGAGTGTGTGTGTGTGTGTGAGTGTGTGTGTGTATGTGAGTGTGTGTATGTGAGTGTGTGTGTATGAGAGTGTGTGTGTGTGAGTGTGTGTATGTGAGTGTGTGTGTGTGTATGTGTGTGTGTATGTGAGTGTGTGTATGTGAGTGTGTGTGTGTGTGTGAGTGTGTGTATGTGAGTGTGTGTATGTGTGTGAGGGTGTGTGTAGGTGTGTGTGTGTGTGTGTGAGTGAGTGTGTGTATGTGAGTGTGTGTGTGTGTGTGTACGTGAGTGTGTGTATGTGAGTGTGTGTGTGTTTGTGTGTGTATGTGAGTGTGTGTGTGTGTGTGTGTGTGTATGTGAGTGTGTGAATAAGAAATAGACATAGTTCTTATTAGCCTACTGTAATAATAATAATAATAATAATAATAATAATAATAAATAATAATAATAATACATTTTATCTATATTGCACTTTTCAGGGTACTCAAAGACGCATAAAGTAATTTCAGACATAAACAGTCTTGATTTCTTATATCATCATCACAATCAATTAGTATTATTATTGTTATTATCTCCAGATGGCCACAAATCTGTCTGTTTTTTGGTGAAAATATGTCGTCTAAAAACATATTCCTCGGGGCGTCCCTCTGTCACCCCCTTTCTATCTGTCACCATCAATAAAGCATGAAAAATACCAAAAAAAGAATCTTAAAAAAAAAAAAAACATATTCCCCATCCATAAATCCTGTTGATTGGTTCTGAGGGTTCAAAGTCCAGATCAGCAATAAAATTTGCTGATCTGGACTTTGCTTTAGCGATGTTTTCATCAAGATCTCTTCCGTCACTTACTGCTGAGCTCCTCCGCTATAGTCGTCTTCCACCATGATTTCAGTTCTGGAAAAGTCCCATGATGCATTCTGACACTCCCACATGTATTCTGATGTATTTCATTGGCCAAGAGACCGAAAAAAGGTGGAAAAAACTACAAATACTACAAAATGATGTATCCACTTTCTGCTTTAATGGTAGAATAACACAACAGCGCCCCAACAGGTTTTAATGGTAGAATAACACAACAGCGTGCCCGGTTTTAATGGTAGAATAACACAACAGCGCCCCAACAGGTTTTAATGGTAGAATAACACAACAGCGCCCCAACAGGTTTTAATGGTAGAATAACACAACAGCACCCCAACAGGTTTTAATGGTAGAATAACACAACAGCGCCCCAACAGGTTTTAATGGTAGAATAACACAACAGCACCCCAACAGGTTTTAATGGTAGAAATGCGATAATGCTTTCCAGCCTTAAATGGGTTAATGGTTGATGAAAATGATTTGGGGTCAAAAAGGAGGCAGGAGGGTTAACAAGGTAGTTCAGGTGCTTTCAATCATTCACCATCTGATGTAACCATCTGATAAGACGGAGTCATTAAGATCACATGTTTCTCAATAATTCACTGCTGTCTAAGTGACTCAGCTGTTTGTCTCCAAATCTGTTTCTGTGAAACCACCTGACTACAGGTGTGTCCCTCCCCTTTCTGCTGATGTATAACATGTTTTCTGCTTTCTTCCTCCTCAGCATCAGAGACCAACAACACAGGAAAGAACACTTTCAAACAGGAATGATGAGAAACTTTAAAATGTTAAGATTTGGAGGAAAAAACAGAAAATGTATTTGATGTAAAGACTGCACATTTATTTGATGTATTCATATGGTTTGATAGAAAAACGTTGAAATGAAAGAAGCTAAAGTTAACCTGAGAAATGTTTTCTTCAATTACATTTTTACTCAAAATTCAGAGAGACTGAACATTTTATTCTCATTTTCCAGCTTTAAGGCAAGGCAAGGCAAGGCAAGGCAAGTTTATTTGTATAGCAGAATTCAACACAAGGTAATTCAAAGTGCTTTACATACACATTAAAAACAGCAAGACACAATTGAAAACAGTAAAAACAGTCAATTAAAACAGGGAAGATACAGCAGGATAAAAAAAGAGATAAAATAATAAAAAGCACAAGTCAAACATTGTGTAGTTAAAAAGTAAGGGCAGTAGAGTAGAGCAGATAAGTGTTAAAGTTAAGAGTACGCTTCAGTAAACAATAGTGTTTTTAGTCCTGATTTAAAGGAGCTGACCGTTTGGGCAGACCTCAGATCTACAGGTAGTTTGTTCCACAGGTGAGGAGCATAATAACTGAAAGCTGCCTCACCCCGCTTAGTTCTTGTTTTTGGGACACGCAACAAGCCAGTTCCAGATGACCTAAGGGGTCTGGATGCTTCATAGAGAGGGAGCAGATCAAGCATGTAATTTGGTCCGAGACCATTCAGAGCTTTGTAGACCAGCAGTAAGTTTTAAAATCTATCCTCTGACTCACAGGAAGCCAGTGTAGTGATTTAAGGACCGGTGTAATATGGTCCAGTTTCCTGGTGTTTGTGAGGACTCTGGCGGCAGCGTTCTGGATCAGCTGCAGCTGCCTGATTGATTTTTTGTTAAGACCTGTGAAGATGCCATTGCAGTAATCCAACCTACTAAAAATAAATGCATGGATAAGTTTTTCCATGTCTTGTTTGGACAGAAGACCCTTAATTCTAGCTATGTTTTTCAGGTGGTAATAGGCAGATTTAGTGATAAGCTTTAGATGGCTGTTGAAGTTCAGGTCTGAGTCAATAATTACACCAAGATTTCTGGCTTGATTTGTAGCTGTCAATGACATAGAGCCAAGGTGAGCGCTGATCTTAGATCTTTCATTTTTAGGGCCGAAAATGATCACCTCTGTCTTCTCTGCATTTAGCTGGAGAAAGTTCTGGCACATCCACTCATTGATTTGATGAATACAGTTACTCAATGAGAGTAAGGGACTGTAGTCGTGTGAGGACACTGAAATGTAGAGTTGTGTGTCATCGGCATAAGTATGGTAGGAGATGTTGTGATGTTCCATAATCTGAGCTAGCGGTAGCATATAGATGTTGAATAGAAGCGGCCCGAGAATGGAGCCTTGAGGAACCCCACATGTGATCTTAGTTCGCTCAGACTCATGGTTTCCAATTGACACAAAAAAGTCCCTATCTTGTAAGTAAGACTTGAACCATTGTAGCACAGTGCCAGTGAGCCCCACCCACTGTTCCAGTCTGCTGACTAGTATGTTATGATCAACTGTGTCAAATGCAGCACTGAGATCCAGTAAAACCAGGACAGAGGATTTGCCTGCGTCAGTGTTCAGATTTATATCATTTAAGACTTTGATAAGTACAGTCTCAGTGCTGTGGTGTCGCCGAAATCCAGACTGAAATGCGTTAAAAAGATCATTTTGCATAATAAAAGCATGAATTTGCTCAAAAACAACCTTTTCAATGATTTTCCCCAGAAATGGCAGATTTGATATTGGCCTATAGTTACTAATTGTTGTGGAATCCAGATTAGATTTTTTTAGGAGAGGTTTTATTACTGCAGTTTTCAAAGTCTGTGGAAACTGTCCTAGATAGATAGATAGATAGATAGATAGATAGATATACTTTATTTATCCCAAGCTGGGAAATTACAGTGTAGCAGCAGCATTACACACAGAGACAATAACAGCACAATTAAATAAAAAGAACAACCTAGGCATACTTCAAGCAATAAAATATAAAAATACAATAAAAATAAAGTGTCTACAGAAGAGTATGTATTAAGGAGTGGAATAGAATTCCAGTGCAGAATAAATATGAATATACAGTATAAAAATGTTGGTGCTATGAAACAAATAAGGTGCAATGAACAGGGTGCATAAAAAACACATAAAGTGCATAGACAGCATGTAATGAACCAGGTTATTATTTGTTATTGTACAGTGTGATGGCATGTGGCAGGAAAGATTTTTTATATCTGTCCCTATGACAGCGGAGCTGGAGCAGCCTGTTAGAGAAGCTGCTCCGCTGTCTTTCTACTGTGTGATGGAGAGGCTGCTGATCATTGTCCATGATGGAGAGGGTGCTGATCATTGTCCATGATGGAGAGGGTGCTGATCATTGTCCATGATGGAGAGGGTGCTGATCATTGTCCATGATGGACAGCAGTTTGTTCAGTGTTCTCCTCTCCACCACAGTCTCAAAAGTCTCCAGCCTGAGACCGAGTACAGAGCCAGCCTTCTTGATAATCTTATCAAGTCTGTTGGTGTCGCTGGCTCTGATGCTGCTGCCCCAACACACAACAGCAAAGAAAATGGCGCTGGCAACAACAGACTGGTAGAAGATGTTAAAATAATTGATTATTTTCTATATTGGTAAATGGTTTTATGCTTTATTTCTGTGGTCTGTCTCTGTTCTCTGTGAGTGACGCAGGTCACTATCAAAGGTCAAACCTTGACTGTAATAAATATCTCTATGCATTTATATTAAGTCAGACAATAAGATTTGATACATTGATTGTGTTTGTGTGTTAATATTGATGTAGAAAACTATGATTACTTTAATTACATATATTCCATTTGCTTAAACTGATTAAGATTCTATAAATCACAAAGAATGACATCCAGATATATTGATACACAGTTTTTGCTGTGTGTGTATGTGCATTTGTGAGTGTGTGTGTGTGTGTGTATGTGTGTCTGGAGAGGGGAGACCACAGAAGGCCGAATGAAAATCCCGTGTGAGAATCTCTGTAAGTCATAACAAGGAAAAATGTTTGTGCTAACAAGTTTGTTAGTAGGCCAAGGCAAGGCCTGGTTTCGGCAGCAAGCAACCAGGTGGCATGACGTGCCGTTGTATGCATTAAAACTGGCGAATGAGCGGATCAAGAAGGCGGGACTTCCTGGAAGAAATGGACCAGCATGTTTTGAATGAATGAATGAATGAACCTTTATTGTCATTGCACAGAGTACAAGTACAGTACAACGAAATTAAGCCATCAACCCGTCCAGAACGCATAATACACCAACAAACAATATCACAAGGTAGACAGGACAGGAAGACAGGGTGTGAAGAGAGATAAAATACAGCACACATGGGGAGAGGAAAGGAGGAAAAAAGCATGAAAAAAAACCTCAGCAACATGGCATGGTACACTTTCACAACATGAATAGACGTATGACGTGCGGGGGGGGGGGGGCAGCAGCATAGCCAGGCGGCCATCCGGACCTGCAGCCATTTGCGGCGCTGTTCACAGACCCGCCTGTCTCGCTGGGGGTATGAAGCGTCGAAGGCGTGGGTTGGGGGGTGGTTGGGGGAGGGATGTAAGCATATCAGTATATGTGGAAGTTCGTGTATAGGCCTGAGACCCGCCTTTGTCAAGCACCAAACAGTTCGCATTTGTAAACAAATGTTAGTATTTTAATGGTTCCAGGGAGGGAGTCGTGGTTCAGACTTCACAAACTGAAACACGTCTGTTTGTATTCAGGGACATGAGTTAATTTTGAACCCGGAGATCTCTGTAAAGTGCACATTTTTTGACGTATTGTAATAAAACTTTTGTTAAACTGAGAAACTTGGACGTCTCCAGCTCTTCATTTCCCCATCAAAGAATGCGCAGAAAAATGGTGAGGTTTTTTCTGTTGGTGACAGATTTTTTCTGTCGGTGACAGATTATCAATTTTCAAGGTTTCCTCATGCAATTTTTCTAACAAAGATCTCCAACATCTTGCTGCACACATTGAAGGATCTCAGCTTCCTCAGGAAATAGAGTCTGCTCATCCCCTTCTTGTACACAGTCTCTGTGTTAGATTTCCAGTCCAGTCTGTTGCCGATCACCACTCCGAGGTATTTGTAGTCCTCCACCTCCTCCACCACCTCCCCCCTGATATGAAGTGGCTGTGGAAGCATCTTCTTCCTCCTGAAGTCAACCACCATCTCTCTGGTCTTGTTGACGTTCAGCTTCAGGTGATTCTGTTCGGACCACTCTACAAATCTGTCCACCAGTGTCCTGTACTCGCCCTCCTCTCCCTCTCTTATACACCCGACAACAGCTGAGTCATCAGAAAACTTCTGCAGGTGACATGACTCAGAGTTGTACTGAAAGTCAGTGGTGTATAAGGTGAAGAGGAAGGGAGAAAGCACAGTTCCCTGCGGAGCTCCTGTATCACTGACCACCACATCAGACAGGACACTGCCCAGACGGACAAACTGTGGCCTGCCTGTCAGGTAGTCAGTAATCCAGGAGATCCTAGAGTCGTCGACACCCATCCCCCGCAGCTTCCCACCCAACAGCAGAGGTTGAATGGTGTTGAGAGCACTGGAGAAATCAAAGAATGTGATCCTCACAGTGCTTCCTCCACCATCCAGATGCAAATGGGCTCGTTGCAGCAGGTAGATGACAGCATCGTCGACTCCTAAATGGGGCTGGTAGGCAAATTGCAAGGGGTCCAGAAACGTCCTCACCTGTGGCCTCAGCTGGGCCAAGACCAGTCTCTCCAGGACCTTCATCACATGAGATGTGAGGGCGACAGGTCTGTAGTCTGCTGGGTCAGATGGTCTTGACTTCTTGGGGACTGGGACCAAGCAGGAGGTCTTCCACAGCAGCGGGACTTTCTCCTGACTCAGACTCAGGTTGTACAGGTGTCCTAGTACAGGAGACAGCTGGCTGGCGCAGGTCTTCAGGATCCTGGGTGCGATACCATCAGGACCTGCAGCTTTACGCTGATGGAGTCTTTCCAGCTGCCTCTTTACCTGGCCTGTAGTCACCGCTGAGGGGGGGTTGGTGCAGATGTCATCAGTGTAGGAGGAGGAGGAGGAGGTGGGGGAGAAGGAGGGGGGGCAGATGGAGAGGTGCTGCACTGGAGAATGCTGGGGGGAGGGGGGAGCCATTCGGGACAGTGTGGATGTGTGGGGGGCAGGGGGAGTAGAAGGGGTGGCAGGCGGTGAGCTAAACCTGTTAAAAAAGCTGTTAAAGTGGTTTGCTCTGTCCAGGCTCCCTGACAACTGCCTGTCCTTCCCCTTCATCCCTGTGATGTGTTTCATTCCGGTCCACACATCCCTCACACTGTTCTGTTGGAGTTTGGCCTCCAGCTTCCTCCTGTAGGTGTCCTTACATGTCCTCAGCATCTCCCTGAGTTCGTGCTGCACTCTCCTCTGCTCCTCTCGATCTCCAGACATGAAAGCCCTTGTTAAAATAATTGATTATTTTCTATATTGGTAAATGGTTTTATGCTTTATTTCTGCTTCTCTGTGGTCTGTCTCTGTTCTCTGTGAGTGACGCAGGTCACTATCAAAGGTCAAACCTTGACTGTAATAAATATCTCTATGCATTTATATTAAGTCAGACAATATGATTTGATACATTGATTGTGTTTGTGTGTTAATATTGATGTAGAAAACTATGATTACTTTAATTACATATATTCCATTTGCTTAAACTGATTAAGATTCTATAAATCACAAAGAATGACATCCAGATATATTGGTGCACAGTTTTTGCTGTGTGTGTATGTGCGTTTGTGAGTGTGAGTGTGTGTGTGTGTGTGTGTGTGTATGTGTGTCTGGAGAGGGGAGACCACAGAAGGCCGAATGAAAATCCCGTGTGAGAATCTCTGTAAGTCATAACAAGGAAAAATGTTTGTGCTAACAAGTTTGTTAGCAGGCCACAAGGCCTTGTCCTGGGCAGCAGTGATTGTATTGCCCAGGTGGCCTGATGTGTGACGGTATGAAAGAAGACTGGCGAATCAGCGGATCAAGAAGGCGGGACTTCCTGGAAGAAATCGACCAGCAGGTTTTGTAAACAAATGTTAGTATTTTAATGGGTTCCAGGGAGGGAGTCGTGGTTCAGACTTCACGAACTGAAACACGTCTGTTTGTATTCAGGGACATGAGTTAATTTTGAACCCGGAGATCTCTGTAAAGTACACATTTTTTGACGTATTGTAATAAAACTTTTGTTAAACTGAGAAACTTGGACGTCTCCAGCTCTTCATTTCCCCATCAAAGAATGCGCAGAAAAATGGTGAGGTTTTTTCTGTTGGTGACAGATTTTTTCTGTCGGTGACAGATTATCAATTTTCAAGGTTTCCTCATGCAATTTTTCTAACACCCTCTTCTTCTTGTTAAGAAGTACCTTCAGGTCACTGGTAATCCAGGGCTTGTTGTTGGAGAATCAGCGTACCGTCTGGGCTGGCATGGTAGTGTCCTCACAAAATGTAATGTACTCTGTGATGCAGTCAGTCATATTGTCGATGTCCTCCCCATATGGCTCACAGAGTACATCCCAGTCTGTCGACCCAAAGCAGTCCTGCAGTCCTGCTTGGAGAGAAGAATTTATTATCTGCAGTACATCCGGAGCTATGCAGTTGAAAACAGTTTTAAAAAAGTTTGAAGGCAGAATATCAAGGCAGCAGGTTGTGGGCTTTAATTTTGAAACCGTTTCCGTGAGTGTTGTGTAATCTAGGAGACTAAAATGTCCTAGCTTGACTAGAGGATTTGAAGGCACCAGTGTTATCATTCCTGAGCTGGAGCTGCACACTGCTTGTCTTATCTGTAATATTTTGTTTGTGAAGAAGGCTGCAAAGTCATTGCATGACTTGTTAGACAGCAGCTCAGGAGGGACTGATGCTGTGGGATTTGTCAGTCTGTCTACTACAGAAAAAAGTGTGCGGGCATTATTACTGTTTCTATTGATAATCTCTGAAAAATATGACTGCCTTGCATTCTTCAGTTCCTGATTATAGTTGCGAAGACCCTCTTTATAAATATCGTAATATACCTGGAGTTTGTTCTTTCGCCACCTGCGTTCAGCTTGTCTACATACTTTTTTCTGCACTTTAACCAGTTTGGCGTTTCTCCAGGGTGACTTTTTCCTCCCCGACAGAACTTTGGTCTTAATTGGGGCGATAGAGTCGATAACAGTCATAACATTGGAACTAAAACTGTTAACAAGGTCATCAACTAGTGCTGAGGGCAGGGTTGGTGATGGTGTAAAATCCTGGGTGAATAATGCACAAGTGTTTTCATTTATATAGCGCTTCCTGATTACCTCTGCTTCACCTTTTGTTGGATTGGCAAGGGTGGTCATTTTAAACAAAACACAGTAGTGATCAGAAAGAGCAACATCGTTCACCACAACCTCAGAGATATTAAGACCTTTGGTAATAATTCGATCTAATATGTGTCCTCTGTTATGTGTTGGATCTGAAGAAAAAGAAGAAAAAATGAAGAAAAAATGAGAAAGCCCAAAGTTATCCAGAATATTTAAAAGTTCTTTAGCACACCCATCTTCAGGATTATCAACATGAATGTTAAAATCACCTACTAAAACAACACAGTCAAAATCTATGCACATGTGACCGGGTGAGCCATTTCCCTCCTGGTCACTGCATGACGCTGTGCCAGCTGTGTGCAGGTTAATTGGGGCGTGGCGCGGTGTGTGTGTGATTAAAACAGGTGTGTTGGTCACCACTCTCCCTTTTCTGATTCTACACCGCGGCGCGTCTGGTGTGTCAGGTCGCCGTGCATGTCCGTGTCTCCTCGGCGCAACATTAAGGTAGGCATCCTGTCCTAACTGCCGTCTTGTGTTACTTTTATTTGGCCCTGGGGCTTCATCCTCCCGCTCCGTTGCAGAGGCATTGAGCGACGGTGAGCCGGAGGGGGCAAGCAGTTCGGTCGGAGCGGGTGCTTGGGTGCAGTAGAGCTCAGAGGTAGGCTGCTCTTAATTGTCTGCTGTTGCAGTTTGCCTCTCAGTGCGCTAGTTGTGACACTCTCTCTTTGTCGCTGTACAGTGGGGCGCTGTAACCAGCGTCTCCCACTCTCCTAGTTCTGCACTTATCCGTTTGGCATCCTGGTGTGTATCCGGTCATCGGCCACCACGACGAGGTCTGCTGCTGTCCTGGCTCTGCTGGGTGTGGACTGGGAAGCTCCACTGTCTCGGGTCACTCCACGTGTCCACAGTTTCGGTCCTTTGTGGACGAGATTCAGATAAATTAAAGCCAAGTTTGGCTCGCCTGTCGCCTGTCTTTTTAATTAGTTTTCATAAGTCAATATTAATTTCAAGGAGTAAATATTTCGTTTGTTCAATTAAGCTTGTTTCTGTTTAGGGTTTGATTAATAATAGTTTGGGGTTATTTTTCTCATTATATTAGGTTGATAAGTATATTCTTTTGTTTAATTTTTGATTTGTTTCTATTTAGCCTAAGTTGGGTTATATTAGGATTGTGTTTAGAGCTTTTGATATTTCTATTCTGTTAATTGTGTTATCCCTTTGGCTCTTTTAACTGAGATGCCCCAGATGTCCCCACACTGTGCCTGATATTAATTGGTGTTTTCTTATTTTTACAAGGTGCTGGGTCCAAGCGAGCGGCAGCCTTCCCCTGGTGGTGGTGTTTGACACAGTTTGGTTGCAGTGCACTGGTGGTTTAGTTTGCATTTATCCCCTTTTGAGTTCCCTGCCGCCGTGGTAAGCCCAGCCCTGATTGGTATCTTTTGTTTTCCCCCGCCAGTGTGGTGGCCCCATCTGGGTGCACTTGTTCCACCTTGCAACACACTTATTTTAGTTATTTTAATAATTTTGTTAAATAAAATTGATTTACTTTGAAACTACGACCTCTGGCCCGTGTGTGATTCCAGACCTGTGTTGGCCTTTGTATGGCAATTTCCTGGGTTAGAATCCCAGGTGGCGTTGTTGGCAACTCACATTACACATATACACGCATACACAAACACACTCACACCCGCTCCCGCCACACACACAACAGACAGTAGTTTGGCAAAGTCATCAAAAAACCTTGCATCATATTTGGGGGGTCTGTAGATGGTCAAATAGATTGCTCTATAGGGTGATTTTAACTGAATGTCAACATATTCAAAGGAGTCAAACTGACCATAAGACATGTTTTTGCATTGGAAGCTGTCCTTGAACAGGGTGGCAACTCCACCTCCTCTCTTATGTATTCTTGCTTCACTGAAGAAACTAAAATTTGGCGGGGTTGACTCAATAAGAACTGCTGCACTATTATCCTGACTTAACCAAGTTTCAGTTAAAAACATAAAATCAAGGTTGTGCTTGTGAATAAAATCATTGATTAAGAAAGATTTGCCAACCAGAGATCTGATATATAAAAGAGCTAAATGTAAATCCTTAACAGGAGACGGCGGTGAGTTTCGAGGATGACATGCTATACTCAGTAGATTGGCAGAGTTAATTGAACTCTTTTTATTTCTCACCAGTTTGATCCACCGGGAGGGCGGTGACTTTTGGTTGAGCGTTCTTTCCGAGGTGGTGGAGTGGGAGGGGCTGGATGTGGGAGGTTAAGGGGGGTAAATAAGGGATTTTGGCGAGGTGTTAGCTGGATTCCAATCTTGACAAGGCTCTTCATCCTGTCTGCGAAATCCAGAAGTGGGGAGTCCTGGCTGCATGGAGAGAGTTGGAGGCTGGGTGGGGTCTGGGGGGGTGAGGATTGGGGGCTGGGTGGAGTCTGGGGGGGTGAGGGTGGGGGCTGGGTGGAGTCTGGGGGGGTGAGGGTGGGGGCTGGGTGGAGTCTGGGGGGGTGAGGGTGGGGGCTGGGTGGAGTCTGGGGGGGTGAGGGCAGTGGTCTGGGTGGGATCTGGGGGGGTAAGGGTTGGGTGTCTCCTGCCGTGACTCGGTGAGACTCCTCTCGTTGGGCTGTTGGGGCTGGTGGAGACTCCATTTTTTGGGGAGAGGATGATGATGCTGGCGGCCCTCTCAGACTTTGCTGTCCTCCATGGTCAGTCCTTATCATAGCGCCCTCACCAGAGCGACGTCTTATCTGTTGTTTGGGAACGTCTTGCCTCATGTCCTTGACACAGGCTGCTTGTGTGTGATGCAAATGATAAAAAATGTTGGAGCTTAGCAACTGCACTCCTGCCTTGTTAAGGCGAAATCCATCTGCCTTAAAGAGGTGCCTGCGTCCCCAAAAGATGTTGAAATTGTCAATAAAGTTCATTGATTGAGCGGCACACATATCTTTGAGCCATCTGTTTAGCATCATCAGCCTGCTGAATCTCTCATCCCCTTGCCGAACTCCTGGTAGTGGTCCACTGAAAAACACCTCAGTATTTAAACATCGAACTTTGTTAATCAGATCAGTGAAGTCTTGCTTTAATACCTCTGATTGTTGCTTCACAACATCAAGGGCTCCTGTGTGTATGATGAGAGCATTAGCTGTTGGATGCTCAGCAGCAATGTTCAGGATCTTCTTTGAGATATCAGACACCATGTCGTTGGTAAAACAGAGTACTTTGGTGTTCTTGCTGCAAGAGCGTTTTATCTCATTCAAAGCTCCATCACCCACTATCAGAGTTTGGGGCCCAGTGGTTAGCTCTTTCTGTAGCCTTTTAGCATATGAATTAGCCTCATACCTTTCTCTGGAGCTGGAAGATGAGCCCACTTTCGGGGAGTCAGGATTCTGGGAGAGTGGAGCAAATCTGTTCTTCCGTAGAATTCCTGTGTCTTGGGGCAATTTGCTCTTCGTTTTTGTTGTAACCTTGGTCCATGGTTGCTTTCTCTTTGGTACTGGGGTTGAAGCGACATTCCTGTATGATGGTAGTGCAGGCCACTCGGTGTCATCGTAAGTCTCCAGGTGCTGGGTTCTGCCTGATAACCGTCTTCCCAAAACTGAGGGAGGTGATTTGTAGTGCTTTGGCTTTGCACCAAGAGAGTTCCAGGGAGGACTCGTTGGTTTATTGCCATTTACACCCAGCTCCTGCTGCGTCTTGGTGGTGCTAGTTAGCTTTCCGTTAGCCTGCTCCCTTTCACTGTTAAGGGAAATCGGCAGAGTAGTTTCATTCCCATTCTGTCCATTTACCTCCACATTCACTTCGAGCCGGTGAATTTTTGTTTCCAGTACTGCTATCTTCTGGAACAGTTTGTGGTAATCATCCGTGGAAAAGGGAGGCGTCTTGCTGCTGGAGTCTGCTAATCTTATAAGAGCTCACAAATACACGTCTGCACTCCTCTGCTGCCGGAAGTCGGACCCAATCTGTGCTTTTATTGATTTAGTACTTTGGCTTCAATCATCTGTCAGTTTTTAGATTACTCAAATAATTTCCTAATTCTGTTCTTAAATGTATCACTTTAAAAATATATTTCCAACTGATACATATTAAAAGAAACCTTTGTTCCTTTTTGATATTTCCATACCCATTCCTTACACTGTCATAGATAACAAACCAAACCTAAAAAAGTACCTTCTTGGCCGTGGAGATAACAACAGATAATAGTACAGATCATAGATAACTGAGTTCAGCACCCTGCTGATCATTCCAATAGTACACTTTTCCGCTCCACCTGCTAGCCTCTCCCACCTGATCAGCCAAACTTTAACAAGGGTGTCAGCTAAGGGAACTAAATACCTACCCTTCATCTCCAAAATCCTGGAAAAAACTGTTGCCTCCCAGCTCCACTCCACAATAATCTCTATGAACAGTTCCAGTCTGGTTTCCGCCCACTCCATAGCACTGAAACAGCACTCATCAAAATCACCAATGACCTCCTTATGGCATCTGATTCTGGACTCCTCACCATCCTCATCCTCCTCGACCTGAGTGCAGCTTTCGATACCATCTGTCACACCACCCTCCTCCGCAGGCTTTCTTCCATTGGCATCACCCACACCTCCTTGGACTGGTTCACATCATACTTCTCTGGCCGCACTCAGTTCATTCAACTCAAGTCGCACAAATCCATCCCTTCCTCCGTCACCTCAGGTGTGCCCCAGGGCTCTGTCCTGGGGCCCCTCCTCTTCATCATCTACCTCCTTCCCCTCGGCAATATCTTCCACAAATTTAACATTCACTTCCACTGCTATGCCGATGACACCCAGCTCTACCTCACCACCAAACCCTCGTCCTCTCTTCCACCTACCTCCCTCACCTATTGCATCTCTGAAATAAGAACCTGGTTCACCTTAAACTTCCTTAAACTAAACAGTAATAAAACAGAGGTTCTCCTCATTGGTACAAAATCCACTCTATCCAAAACTGACAGCTTTTCCCTCAACATTGACAACTCCTCTGTTTCACCCTCCCCCCAGGTTAAGAGTCTGGGTATCATCCTGGACAGTACACTATCCTTTCAATCCCACATCAACAACATTACCCGGTCTGCCTACTTCCATCTACGAAACATCAATCGCCTCCGCCCCTCCCTTACCGTCACTTCCCGTCTGGATTACTGCAACTCTCTCCTCTTTGGCCTCCCTCAAAAATCACTCCATAAACTTCAACTGGTCCAGAATTCCACTGCCCGCATCATCACAAGAACCGCCTCTATCCACCACATCACCCCTGTCCTCCAACAGCTCCACTGGCTCCTGGTTCAGTTCTGGATTCAATACAAAGTCCTCCTGGTAAATTTCAAGGCTATCCACAACCTCGCCCCCCCACATCTGTCCCACCTCCTCCATGTTCCCACTCCCTCCCGCTCCCTCAGATCCTCTTCCTCAATACACCTGTCTGTCCCCTCCGCCCGTCTCACCACCATGGGGAGCAGAGCATTCAGCCGCTCTGCTCCCCGCCTCTGGAACTCACTACCAGCCCAACTCAGGAACATTGACTCACTCCCCCATTTCAAGTCACTACTCAAAACACATCTGTTTAAAACTGCTTATTCCGTCTGATGACTTTTACCCTGTCCAATCTATCTTTTGTATTGTATTGTTATTAATTCTGTGTATTTTATTGTATTTTATTGCTGTTTCTTTTCTATCCTTTTGTACGTTGTCCTTGAGTGCCAAGAAAGGCGCCTCCAAATAAAATGTATTATTATTATTATTATTACCTGCCAGGTATGGTCTGTGGAGACTTTTCTCTGGTCTGAATAAAACCAGGACGTTGCACTCAGGGTGGGAGAGAGGGGAGGTGGACGGGTCAAACAACCAGGATTTACAGCATTTATTTCCTCTTTAAACTGTCTTTTAGAGCCCAACCAGGAACTGTTTGGCCCTAACCTTAGACAAGTGCTGACGGAGCACTAATTCAACCAAACCAAAGCTTTTTTTTACAACCTTGAACTGTACGTGTATGTATAATGACGTGTGCTGTTTGTGGATCTAAAACAATATGTGCATGCGGTTGTTTGATTTGCGCGCGAGCGGGTCTCATTACGCATTTGTGATTTATGTCAGTGTTCTAATCCCACACATGACTATTTTAGTTTAATATAAACCAGCAAACTGACAGGCAGCACTCAATTTCTAAGAATTCCAATAATTAAAAACTCTCCATCCTCACTTCACTTCTTGTTTTATTAATGGTTCCTCAGATTATTTGGCACCAAAAATTCAGAAAGCATCTTTTAACCCTCATTAGTCCTCCTGTCGACTATACACCCATCCTCCTCAGGGGTCAACAGGGACCCCATGAAACAAGACTGTTTTCAGGACATGTAGAACAAAAATATTACCAACTTTTTTTATTCACCTTTTAAAGCAACTCATGACCAACACATTGATGTATAATTTTCATATTTTTTCATTATTATTGGTCAATTTTAGTCAAATATACCAAAATTAGGGCCTAATTTCAAAGTTTGACTGTGTGTGTGTTTGTGTGTTTGTCTGAGTGTGTATGTGAGTGTGTGTGTGTGTGTGTGTGTGTGTGTGAATAAGAAATAGACATAGTTCTTATTAGCCTACTGTAATAATAATAATAATAAATAATAATAATACATTTTATCTATATTGCACTGTTCAGGGTACTCATCGACGCATAAAGTAATTTAAGACAAAAAACAGTCTTGATTTCTTATATCATCATCACAATCAATTAGTATTATTATTGTTATTATCTCCAGATGGCCACAAATCTGTCTGTTCTTTGGTGAAAATATGTCGTCTAAAAACATATTCCTCATCCATAAATCCGGTCGATTGGTTCCGAGGGTTCAAAGTCCAGATCAGCAATAAAATCATCGGCGCTGTTTTCATCAGATCTCTTCCGTCACTTACTGCTGAGCTCCTCCGCTATAGTCGTCTTCCACCATGATTTCAGTTCTGGAAAAGTCCCATGATGCATTGTGACACTCCCACATGTATTCTGATGCATTTCATTGGCAAAGAGACCGAAAAAAGGTGGAAATAACTACAAATCCTACAAAATGATGTATCCGCTTTCCCGGTTTTAATGGTAGAATAACACAACAGCGCCCACGGTTTTATTGGTAGAATAACACAACAGCGCCCCAACAGGTTTTAATGGTAGAATAACACAACAGCGCCCACGGTTTTAATGGTAGAATAACACAACAGCGCCCCAACAGGTTTTAATGGTAGAATAACACAACAGCACCCCAACAGGTTTTAATGGTAGAATAACACAACAGCACCCCAACAGGTTTTAATGGTAGAATAACACAACAGTGCCCCAACAGGTTTTAATGGTAGAATAACACAACAGCGCCCCAACAGGTTTTATTGGTAGAATAACACAACAGCGCCCCAACAGGTTTTAATGGTAGAAATGTGGTCATGCTTTCCCGCCTTAAATGGGTTAATGGTTGATGAAAATGATTTGGGGTCAAAAAGGAGCCAGGAGGGTTAACAAGGTAGTTCAGGTGCTTTCCATCATTCACCATCTGATATAACCATCTGATAAGACGGAGTCATTAAGATCACATGTTTCTCAATAATTCACTGCTGTCTAAGTGACTCAGCTGTTTGTCTCCAAATCTGTTTCTGTGAAATCACCTGACTTCAGGTGTGTCCCTCCCCTTTCTGCTGATATATAACATGTTTTCTGCTTTCTTCTTCCTCGGCATCAGAGATCAACAACACAGGTAAGAACACTTTAAACAGGAATGAGGAGATACTTTAAAATGTTAAGATTTGGAGGAAAAAACAGAAAATGTATTTGATGTAAAGACTGCACATTTATTTGATGTATTCATATGGTTTGATAGAAAAACGTTGAAATGAAAGAAGCTAAAGTTAACCTGAGAAATGTTTTCTTCAATTAAAATTTTCCTCAAAATTCAGAGAGACTGAACATTTTATTCTCATTTTCCAGCTTTAAAGGACCCAATCTGTGCTTTTATTGATTTAGTACTTTGGCTTCAATAATCTTTTAGTTTTTAGATTAATCAAATTATTTCCTCATTCTGTTCTTAAATGTATCACTTTAAAATATATTTACAACTGATACATATTAAAAGAAACCTTAGTTAGCCACGTGGCAATCGCACCGAGCACTGGCCCCTACAGCAATAGCTGCACTATTGTTATACTGTGGATTTTTGTGTGTGCTTGCTTGCAAAAGCACACTAATTGTTATTCCATGGGCTTATTTTTATTTTGTGTGCTTGCAAAAGCACACTAACTACTATTCAAATCCCCCCAACTTAACCCTATGGAGTCTAGAGTGATGAGGTTATCATGCAGTGTCGAGGGAGAGAAAAAAATTTCAAAAAATGAATTTGAAAACTGCGCTCCAGGCCGCAAATTCCACTCTACAGAAATAATGTATCCATAGAAACGTAGGAAAATTTGTCTTCTCCCTCACAATCCTCTGGTAAAGCTGTCAGAGTTATAGTTTGGGCGTACGACGCACAGATGATCCACCAACACGCACCAACAGCCCCTCTTATCTAAGCCCAGTTACATTACTCACAGTCCAGTTGGAAAGGGGGGAAATCCTTTTTCAGTGGCGGGCGTGGAAAGAAGGAAGTTTGATCTCAGGTTAAGTTTCAATAATTTGCCGTCTTGCAAATGAAGTTGCTGGTTGTCCTTGTTGTTGAGGTGAAGCTTTCTCTGGCAGTTGCAATGAACATTGTGTTCATTAATGCAACTTTGGTGCGCAGAGAAGGTCAGAGTTGCAGTTGTTCCGGATTCCTTGTGTAAAGGAGGCCTCAGAAGGAGGAGGATGGGGGCTGGTGGATCCAGGCCTCTGGGTCCCCTCCTGAAGGAGGTGTTTCTGCTCCGGGGCAGTGGAGAAAGAGAGAGATCACGCTCTGTTAACTGTTGTGTGTGTATGCTGTCAAACCCACCTCACTGTCCTCACCTGTTGGACGGTTGGGTTCATTTCACCTGGGTCCTCAGACCCACAGAGACTCTGATCTGTTCTGCTGAATTGAACTGTGCTGCCACTTGCCTGTCAGCTGATTATCTCCTGCCGTATATAAACTGGTCTGTTGTCGGTTGAGCTGCAATTGGGTGCAAACTTTACCTGTAATAAGGTAGATATTAATAACAGTTTACTGACTGTTTTTTCTTTCTTCACAGAACATTTAAGGAGCTCTGTCCTCTTTCCTCTGTAAAGCTGTTACCATGGCAACGTGAGTAACTCTAATGTTTCTAAAACAGCACAGTTTCAGTTTTGATGTTTTTATTCCAAAAATGTGATGAAACACTGCTGGATCAAATTAACTACATGATTAAACAATTTATAATATGAGATTATAATAAGACTGAAAAGTCAGTTTACCATAATTGTGTAAACAGTTCAAATCAGGTACTTTAAGAACCAGAAACATGTTTTTACTAAAAAGGTTAAACAGACACAAGTAGAAGTTTAAAGTGCTCGTCTGGTGAGTGAGCTTCTTACAGGTTATTGATACATACGACTAAATCCACAATAAACCTATCGGGACCTTATTACGGTTAATGGGAGCATCTGGTTGAGACAGCAACTGTTTTCACACAATGATAGTATTGGAAACTATACTACGATATCGGTTAAAATGTGAACAGTAACCCAGTAACAACCCTCATTACTACATTATTACATTTATACATTACTTAATTATTATTTTACTATATAAGTGTACTAAGTTAGTGATTCCCAACCGATGTGTGTGCCGTTAGAAATCATCAGGCGTGCCGTGGAAGATTATCCAATTTCACCTGGTTGGTACTCTAAGTGAGCGGCGTGAAGTGAGAGGCAGAACAATTAAATGCTCTTCCAACAGAGAGCAGTGTATCAGCGAATCTCGCAAATTCAAGTGTAATCAAATGATATAACCGGAAGAGAATCAACATCTCCTCATTAATGACTGGAGACAAATCCAGCAACTCCGTCTTAACGAGTGCTAACTTAGCGGCAGTTAGCTACAGCTAGCTCTGTAGCAGTACAGTGTGTATGTGCTAACAGGCTAACAGTTAGCTCTGTAGCAGTACAGTGTGTATGTGCTAACAGGCTAACAGTTAGCTCTGTAGCAGTACAGTGTGTATGTGCTAACATGCTAACAGTTAGCTCTGTAGCAGTACAGTGTGTATGTGCTAACAGGCTAACAGTTAGCTCTGTAGCAGTACAGTGTGTATGTGCTAACAGGCTAACAGTTAGCTCTGTAGCAGTACAGTGTGTATGTGCTAACAGGCTAACAGTTAGCTCTGTAGCAGTACAGTGTGTATGTGCTAACAGGCTAACAGCTAGCTCTGTAGCAGTACAGTGTGTATGTGCTAACAGGCTAACAGCTAGCTCTGTAGCAGTACAGTGTGTATGTGCTAACAGGCTAACAGTTAGCTCTGTAGCAGTACAGTGTGTATGTGCTAACAGGCTAACAGTTAGCTCTGTAGCAGTACAGTGTGTATGTGCTAACAGGCTAACAGTTAGCTCTGTAGCAGTACAGTGTGTATGTGCTAACAGGCTAACAGTTAGCTCTGTAGCAGTACAGTGTGTATGTGCTGCTGCTGCAGGAGGTGTTAGCTTAGCGATCTCTGTTTGTTTACAACAAGCAGCAGAGTGAGCGGTGTCAGTGGGGTGAAAAGACGAGTGAAAACCTCTAACCTGTTGACTTCAGGTCTGTCGCCGCCCGTCATGACATCTTCAAGTTGTGAAATTTGAAAATATACCGGATGTTTTATTTTGTGTCTGTGCACGACTTCCTGCCACGAACGATCTGCTCTGTGCCGAATTGATGCGCCGCGCTCCGTCGGCCGACAAAATAGTCTGCAAATGAATCGTGCAAAGTCGCCAGTCTGTTTTGGGTCACTTTTGCCGGTTCCTAGGCAGATAAAGTAGGAGGGTTGGTATGGTGACAGTAAAAAACACCCTAAATATGTTTAGAACTACATGTGTCACCTGTCTTTTTGACATTTTGTTTTGGTGGTATGCAATGTGATTTTTCTAATGTAAAATATGTGCCGTGGCACACAAGAGGTTGGGAAACACTGTACTAAGTAACTAAATAGTATTATGTATCACATGACACAAAAGGGTAAATAGTCATAAGATAATGATGGTAATGGACTATCTTGTAAAAACGATAACTGTTTGATTAACCTCCTGAGATGTGAGATTTTATTTGGTAGTATTTAATTAATTAATCAGGGATTTATAGAACCTGATAACTATGAAAACTTTTTAGGAGAATAGTTTAAAAAAAAGATTTACTCATATTTGGACAATCTATTTGACAGTATAATGCAAGTGTGTGCCAGTGTATAAAACTGGTTATTTATGACTGAACATGGCTTTAAAAAACTAAATTACAAACGTAGCAACACATCTAAAACCCTTGTGATGTGTTTCATGTTCTGTATCATCATTCATATTATATTTGAATCATATTGTAGAATTATTGGGAGCTCTGGTATTAAGACACCTGACAGCTTTAATCAGAGGTTGTAGTTATGGTTCAGCAGTTTTTGAGCTCATGTTTTACTTTTCTACAGGAAAATCTCATCCAAATATGACCACATTACCTGTAACGCTCTGATCCAGAACAAGTCAGGATCTCCTAAAGTCTGGCAGCTGATACCAAAGAAAGAGAACAATGGAACTCTGACAAAAATGACTCTTGGTGAAAGAAATGGGGAAAAGATGAACAAAACCATCTTACTTGTGGGTGAAACAGGAACAGGAAAATCTAAGCTGGTCAACGCTCTGGTGAACTACGCCATGGGAGTGAAGTGGGAGGACGATATCTGGTTTCAGATCGTAGAGGACGAGAAGAGAAGTCAATCAGAGAGTCAGACACCAGATGTTATGGTGTACCAGATCTTTGGTTTTGAAGGTAAAACTCTGCCCTACTCTCTGACCATCATCGATACTCCTGGATACGGAGACACCAGAGGGATCGAACACGATGCTGAGATCAGTGAACGATTATTAGACTTGTTCCGCTCAGAAGAAGGAGTTCATGAGATGAATGCGGTGGGTCTGGTGCTGAAATCCACTGAGAATCGAATGGATGACCGACTGAGGTACATCTTTAACTCTGTGGTGTCTCTGTTTGGAAAAGACATGGAGAAGAAGATAGTCGCCCTCATCACATACTCAGATTTTATCACAACTGGAAATGCTCTGAAAGCACTCGAGGCTGCAGACATTAAGTGTGCCAGAGATAATGAGAACGAACCGGTTTACTTCATGTTTAACAACCACCAGACCACTCCGAGAAACAAAAAGAACAAGGACGCTCTAAAAGGAGCATGGGACATGACAATGGACCAAATAAAAAAATTCAGTGATTTCCTGCGGAAAACTAAACCTCAGAAGCTAGGGAAAACAGTTGAGGTGTTGAATTCACACGTTACAATAACAGCCTGCATTCAAAACCTGCAAGATAGAATAAAGTTGACTGAACTGAAACAGAAAGAAATCCAACAGACCTGGGAAGCTCTGGAGAAACAGCAGGGAGAGATGAAGAACAGTCAGGACTTCACTTATTATGTTGACGAGTCCTACAGAGCAAAAGAAACCATCAGTGGTGGGAGTTGGGGCTTGGGGTTGTTTTATGAAGGAGCAGTCACCTGTAACGTCTGTGAGGAGAACTGCCACTATCCTGGATGCACAGTGGCCTGGTCTCCAGAAGGCTGTGAGGTCATGAAAGGTGGCCGCTGCACTTCATGCTCCAGGAAGTGTCATGTATCAGTTCATGTGAAAAAACAGTGGAGGTACGTGACCAAGACAAAGAGAGTTGAAAAGACCAACGAAGATATGAAGAGAGTGTATGAAAAGGGCAAAGCAAGCTGTGACCAGACTAAAGGCATTCTGGAAACTCTTCAGGAGACCAAGAACAAACTTCAGAGAGAAAAGGATCAGTGGCTGGAAGAGGTCTATCAGCATGTCGTCAAGCTGGAGGAGATCGCCCTGAATGTTAATGCAGCGTCCACTTACGTCCACCTGGACTTCCTGATTGAGAAGATGAAGGAGAAAGGAGACACAGAGAAGGTCCAGAAACTGGAAGAGATGAAAGAACGAATGGAGAAAGATAAAGGAGTCAAAGCAGCGCTGTGGTACGGTTTGGTAAAGTAGCAGCTGCTGGTAAAGCTTTTACAGCAAGGTTTACAGAATGATGGTGAGCAGACAGCTGTGTAGGACAGGAGGTCTACACTGGATAAATCTGTCTCATTCTGTATCTAAAGGCTGTGATGATGATGAAATAGCAGAACATACATACAGAACATACATACAGAATATATATATATATATATATATATACAGAATATATATATATATATATATATATATATATATATATATATATATGTATATATATATATAAACATATAAAGCATTTCAACATGTGAATCAGTTTGTCCTGAAGAGCTGAAGTCAGAGAGAAATATTCTGCTGTGTTGAACCCAACAACAATCCAACTTTAATGCTGCGTTCACTGCATGATGTACTCTGATTTAACCACCGTACATTACCATCAAATGGGATGTACTCTTATTTAACCAGCGTACATTACTATCAAATGGGATGTACTCTTATTTAACCTCCGTACATTACTATAAAATGGGATGTACTCTGATTTAACCGCCGTATATTACTATAAAATGGGATGTACTCTTATTTAACCACCGTACATTACTATAAAATGGGATGTACTCTTATTTAACCACCGTACATTACTATAAAATGGGATGTACTCTTATTTAACCACTGTACATTACTATCAAATGGGATGTACTCTTATTTAACCTCTGTACATTACTATAAAATGGGATGTACTCTGATTTAACCGCCGTATATTACTATAAAATGGGATGTACTCTTATTTAACCACTGTACATTACTATCAAATGGGATGTACTCTTATTTAACCTCCGTACATTACTATAAAATGGGATGTACTCTGATTTAACCGCCGTATATTACTATAAAATGGGATGTACTCTTATTTAACCACCGTACATTACTATAAAATGGGATGTACTCTTATTTAACCACCGTACATTACTATAAAATGGGATGTACTCTTATTTAACCACCGTACATTACCATTAAATGTCACCTGCTTGTATTTGATGTAACCACAGTATATCACTATTAAACCCTGGTGTCTCCATGTGTTTGCATGCTTGTAGTGACTAGTTGAACTATGTTGATGACCTGTTCCAGGTGGAAGGCTTTGATTCATTTCTATTGTAGCTGAATGTACTGACAGTAGATCAGAGTCAGAGGGGAGCTGCTTCCAGTCCACCTCCTGCTGTTAACACACTGATGTCTGTCTGAAGGTGAATAAATACTAATAAACTCTGTGAAATCACTTCACTGGATCATCAGCATCTTTTTCTCTCTGTTCAAGTTTCCTCTCTGAACGTCTGTTTCTCTCTGTTGGTTTATTGTGAGCAGCAAGAAGAGAAACACTCATCTTTCATTAAAGTGGTCGCTGTACAACTGGAAAGTATATCAGTGATGAATCTGCTCACATTTATCACCAAATGTATAAAAATCATCATTTAGTGGTTTGAAAATGTCTCAACACGCCCTCTGCTGTTTAAAATCAGCATGAACCTGCAGAGCAATGCTCAGATTTACTGTTCACTTTATTTATTGTGCACAAGTTGATATGAACATAGAACATATAGAAACTATAGGAAACAAAACATAAAAATATAATGTGTTCACATTTAAACTGCCAGAGTTTAATTACAGTTTTCTGTTTTTAACAATAAATTAGATGATGCTATAGTGTTAAAATTAATTAATAGAGGAAAGAAAAGTTTGGTTCCAGACCATTTTAGGCCCAAATCCTTTTTTAGGAAGTCTGGACAGTAAAAATAAACATTATGAACATTATTTTACATTAAACCCTCTAACAGGCCTTTAATATATTGAGAATGTCAGCAACAAATGATTTATTTTCCATGTTTTCTGTCTGTATTATTTCCTCTCAGCTCTTTGTGACTCACTACAAACACCAGAGACTCTACAGATGTTGACAGTGATGTAATAAACATACAAATATAGATATATTTTTAAATCTTTATTACAACTGACTCTATTTAACATTTAACTGAAATGTTTCAACAGATTATAATTGGCCCATTTTCAGCATTTTAAAATTTGACCATTTTTGACAAAAATCAACATTTCATAGTATGAGTTTTTTTTGATTGGGTCATTTTTTGGACATCCCATAATTTGGTGTTTTCTGTCATTTCTGGCCATATTATGCTCTAATATGTATCAACAGACTATAATTGACTTATTTGAAGCATTTTTAGGCATTTTAAAATTTGAGGAAACTGATAAACTGACTCATAAAAAAGAGACACGAGTACGTTTGTACGTAGAAATGATACTGTGATAAAGGATATAATTACATTATATATCTATAATATATATTATAATATGAATACATATGAACAATAAGACCCTGAGGCTTCATATCCTGATTCATTTTATGTTTTCTTCTTGCTTCAGAAACTTTTCAACAAACTGTTTCTCATCAGTTTATTTAGTCAGAAACAGAGAAAAACCAAACCAAACATATTTACAGTCGAACCCTAAATTAATAACTAGAAAATTTCCTCTGGGGAAATTCTGAAAGGGCCACGGGGGCTACTGCCGGTGTGTGTACACTATGATGAGATTCTTCAGAGATTTATAACTATGCCCTTTAACCTCAAAATGTGTGTGTGTGTGTGTGTGTGTGTGTGTGTGTGTGTGTGTGTGTGTTTGTGAGTGTGTGAAACGTGTATCTGGAGGAGTGTGCGTGCTTATGCGCGCATTTGTGTGTGTGTGTGTGTGTGTGTGCGCGCGTGTTTGAAGCATATGTATGCATGTGTTAGGAGTGTGGCAAAGGCAATCAGAGCAGAGCAATCAACAGAATTAACTGCCACCTGAATGTTCCTGAACAGCGACAGCAGCCAGAGGTGGACAGACTGGAATTTCTGGCCTCGAACAGAAAGCATTTTTGGCAAAACCATAATACCTATCATTGATCCGACTTCACTTTGAGCGTCCTGAGTTCTTCATTAACATCTACATGTTTTTTTTAAGAAAAATGAAAAAATAGCTTTGTTAGAGCGATCTAAAAAAACTGTTACATCTCCCTTTTTATCTCTGTTTTTAATATGGGAGCCAATGAGGCTGTTGGTGGTGTTGGTGGATCATCTGTGCGTCCTACGCCCAAACTATAACTCTGACAGCTTTACCAGAGGATTGTGAGGGAGAAGACTAATTTTCCTACGTTTCTATGTATAAATTATTTCTGTAGAGTGGAATTTGCGGCCTGGAGCCAGTTTTCAAATTTATTTTTTGACAGTTTTTTCTCTCCCTCTACACTCTGGCGATGACGTCACACACTGTGGCACGAATATTCCGTGCAATACACGCCCATTATAATCTCAGAATTTCTCCAAAAATGATCATGGTCATTGAACAGGGATTGATAAAAAACTATATGACCTATCGAAACGTGGATTAATACACCGATACACAAGACTTGTGTCTACTGTTTAAAGTTTAAATGGAGTCTCTAGGTGAAATTATGCCGGAGACGGAGATGTTTAAAAATCTCCAATTATTTTTTTTCGCTCATTTTTTTCAGCCGTCCCATTCATTTCAATGCAAAATTTTGGGCAGTTTTTCGCGACGTAAGTAAGTATTCTGTAGAGAAAAGTAATAGCACACCGATCCCGATCAAACCGCACGTTTTGATATATAATTTGTCCTGCAACTCTTCAAGTTGCAGGACTAGTAGCGGGACGAAATTGCGTCCGGAAGAGGAAGAAGAAGAAATCCACAGTATAACAGTAGTGCTCGGGGCTTCATTGCTGTTTTCAGTTGCTTTAATAGTGCGGACCACATGATATTTTCTCCTTGATTTACAATTTTGGAATCGAGTCATGGGCCGGATTGGACAGTTCGGCGGGCCGGATTCAGCCCGCGGGCCGCCAGTTGATGATCACTGGTCTAAAGTGACCCGACAGAGTTTTTATGTTCTATATCTTTACAATAAATTATTTTCATCTTTCAGTATTCCAAGTTTCCCTCAATTAGTTTGTTTTTGATCATCATACATAATAATTTTATGTTTTCCTTTATTCATTTTTAATAAAATGCCTTTTTGTGTCACTGCTCTTTTAATGCACAACATGTAGCTAAACACTTAACTCTTAAGTCGTTAGCTAAGTAGCTTGCTAAGCTAACTACTTAGCTAACTTCTTGGCTAAGTATTAGGCTAAGTAGCTTGCTAAACTACCTACTTAGCTAACTTTTTGGCTAAGTAGCTTGCTAAACTACCTACTTAGCTAACTTTTTGGCTAAGTATTTAGCTAAGTAGCTTGCTAAGCTAACTACTTAGCTAACTTCTTTGCTAAGTATTTAGCTAAGTAGCTTGCTAAGCTAACTACTTAGCTAAGTTTTTTGCTAAGCATTTAGCTAAGTAGCTTGCTAAGCTAACTACTTAGCTAACTTTTTGAGTCTGCTTCCTGTCCCCAGCTGTTGGAGTATGATGACGTGAACGACACGGCCGAGCCGACCTTTGACCTTTTCCCGCCGTACGAGCTGCAGAACTTAACGAAAATGATTAAATAATAAAATCATCAAAGACTAAACTGATCAATAATAAAATGAATAAATAATGAAACAATACAATGATTAAATAATAAAATGATCAAAGAAAAAAATGATTAAATAATAAACTGATTAAATCATAAACTGATTAAATAATAAACTGATTAATTAATAAATTGATTAAATAATAAACTGATTAAATAATAAACTGATTAAATGATAAATTGATTAAATCACTGATTTGATTTGATTAAAAAGCATCTTGTAAAAAGCACAAACAGTTTGTTATTAAAACTTATTTATTATTTATTAAACCACAGAAGGAGAAAAAAAACACTTAATCACATTTTGAAGGAAATTAATAAAAATAGATGTTTATTTTTTTATTAATTCCTGTTTTAAGATTCAGTAACTTTTTATAATAATTAATCTAATAAATATTTAAACTCACAGCAGAAACATAAACAAATAAACATTTAAATAAATAAAGACTGTTTACTGAAACAACAAACAGAATCCGGATGTTTGAGTTTTAAACTCTTTATTTGTGTTGATTAAAATGTGATTATTGTTTTATTTTTCAACCTTTAAAGTTCAGAAATCTGAAACTTTTGTAACTTAAATCATCAAGTAGATTTAAACTATTAAATGTATTTAAATAAATATAAAATACTGAGATAAATTAAACGTTTCAACGGATTAATTTCTGTCTGAAACTAAACAATACTCAACTCAACTTTCAACTTTTATTTGTAAAGCACTTTAAAACAACAACAGCCACAACAAAGTGCTGTACATAAACAAACAGAACAAGAGACAATAAAATAAATAAAACAGGAAATAAACACTAAAATAAATAGATTCATTGCTTTTTAAAAGACAATAAAAAAAAACAATAAATAAAAGCAAACCACAAAACACTAAAAACAAGAGCAAAGTGTTCCATAGTTTGGATTTAATTACTCTAACTGACCGTTTATTGTAACTTTAAACACTTTATTTAGCTTATGCTAATGCTAATGCTAACCTCAGTGGCTGACAGGTGTTATGGTTTAACTGGTGACCATGGTAACTTGGTGACTTTCAGCCAAATGAACGTCTGTGGTTTAAAACACACTTCAACCTTTTTTTGTAGACTTTTATAAAGACTCCAGACTTCATAATAAAATAAGTAGATACAGAGAGCAGCCATGTATTTTCTTTATTTGTGTTTAACTGTTGCTCTTCCGGTCACCAGTTAAACCGGTAACCAGTTCAACCGCAACACCGGGAGAAAGTCCGGGGAAGCGGCTGTTTGGAGCCTTTTTACCGGTTAACCAGACGGACCAAAACCAAACTAACCAGCTAGTCTTCATCCTTACAGTCTTTTCTGTTAGAGAAATGTAAAAAACGGGTTGTAAACACTCCCAATAAAGAATAAAACTCACTTTTGTGTCCGTTGTAGACGTTTGTTGTGTCGCCGGGTGCATTCTGTCCTCCGGCCACAGGAGGAGAGGGGGGCAGTAGTGAGCCCGCTGCCGCTCGGTGCCGCGAACAACAAGCGATGAAGAGTTGTTCAAATGTTACTTTTAAGGTTTTAGATGATAAAAAACCCACAAAATGACCAAAAAATAACTAAAATGACCCCAAAACAATGTAAAATTTCCACAAAACACCTTAAAATGACCAAAAGACACACAAAATGACTAAAAACAGAGAGGAAAAACAGTTAAAAGACTTTTAAAAAGCCACACAATGACCAAAAAAATATGTAAAATGACTAAAAGAAGACACTAAATGATAAAGAAAGACATAAAATGACCCCAAAAAAGAAGTAAAATTACTAAAAGACTCACAAAAAGATACACAAAATGACTAAAAAACACACTAAGTGACCCAAAAACAACGTAAAATTTCCAAAAAAGCACCTTAGAATGACCAAAACACACACACAATGATTAAAACGGACAGGAATAGAAGGAAAAATGACAAAAAAAAGACACTAGATGACCAAAAAAGAAGTAAAATGAACTCAGTTCAGTATCATCTGCAGCCTAAACAAACGTGAAAACGTGAAAACATCTTTTTTCCTGCAGTTTAACACACTAATAGTGACTTTTGAATCATTGTTACCTGTGTAAAGGTGTTTGTCGTCCTGTGTGTTAATTCAACAGTCTGAACTGAGCTGATAGAGAAATAAGAACCATAACAGAGGTTATGACGCCTCCTGCTGACTGCTTTTATTATAACACATAATATCATATGGCCAAGAAATGAATATATATATATATATATATATATATATATACACACATACAAATATATTCCTTTATTTGTTTTTTCTTCTTTTTTTCTTTTATTTTTCATTTTAAAATTTAAGTTTTTATTATTATTTTATCTTTTGTTTTTTCTTTTTTTTAATCTTTTATTTCTTTTTTCTTTTCTTTTTCATTTTTTATACTAGCCGTCCACACTGACAGTAGATCTCTGTGTTGTGTTGTGTTGCTGTTGTGTTGTTGTGTTGTTGTGTGTCCTCTGGGAGGCGCTGTGGCTCCGTCACTAACAGGAAGACATCCTCAGCTCTTCATACAGGAGATGAATTATACATCACCTTTTATTTTTATTGGATGATTCTATGTATATATCTATTGTTTTAACGTAAATGTCATTTATTTAGTTTTTACACTGTGGAGAAACATTTGTTTCAGGTTTAATATCCGATGTTTCCTCTCTCTAAGAAACCAGAAAATCCATTTCTGCAAAAAATAAACTGACAAAAACACAAACATGTTTGTAAACTAAAAGCTATCGACGATAAAAAAACACTAGATGACAAAAAAACGGTGTAAAATTACCAAAATACACACACAATGACTAAAAACAGACAGGAAATGATGTAAAATGACTAAAAGAAGACACTAAAAGAGAAAGAAAAACACAAAACGACCAAAAAAGAAGTAAAATGATTAAAAAACTCCAGACTAAATGACTAAAAACGGCATAGAAATACAAAAAAACCCACACAAAAATACCAAAAAACTGCGTAAAATTACCAAAAGTCGCACAAAAACACAAAAAAAAAGATGTAAAATGACAAAAAAATTACACTAAATGACAAAAAAAAATACACAAAATTACCAAAAAAAGAACTCAAATGACCCAAAAACGACATAAAATTTCCAAAAAAGCACCTTAAAATTACCAAAAGACACACACAATGATTAAAGACGGACAGGAAAAGAAGTTAAATGACTACAAAAAGACACTAAATTAATAAAACATGATGTAAAATGACTAAAAGAAGACACTAAAAGATTAAGAAAGACACAAAATGACCAAAAAAGAAGTAAAATGACAAAAAACTCCACACTAAATGACTAAAAACGACATAGAAAAACCAAAAAACACACAAAATGACCAAAAAACTGCGTAAAATTACCAAAAGTTGCACAAAAAGACATAAAATTACAAAGAAATACACAAAATAACAAAAAAAGAACTAAAATGACCCAAAAACAATGTAAAATTTCCAAAAAAAGCACCTTAAAATGACCAAAAGACACAAAATGACTAAATACATATATTTTTCTCTTTTCTCTTTTCTCTGTTTCTATAAATAATACATTTTTTCTTTCCTTTTTTCTAAATTTCTACAGATTTTATATATTTTTGTCGAATGTTGAAGACACAAACATGTGTTAAAATAAAAACTGGATTAATAAAATAAAGTTTGTTCTTCTTTAGATTAAAACTTTCTGTCACTTTTCATCTTCGCTTGATTTTTTCTGACTAAACTGATAAAATCCAGAGAAATAATAATAATAATAATAATAAATCTCCTGCGGTTGTTTCAGAGTCCAATAACAGAAAGAATCGTCTTGTTTTAGGTTTCTCTGCTTCATATTAAAGTCCATAAATTCACAGCAGCTCCACTTTATGCTTTTAATATTTCCTGATGAAATCAAACTCGTATTTCTGCTCAAAGGTTCAAATGTTTCAGACGATCAGATGATAAAACTACTTCACTGATCCACGTTAATGAAATAAAATCAATAATCTGATGTTTGTTTCACTCATCGGACATTTAAACATGTTAATTATTGTCGTCATCATGCCGTCTTTCTATTTTAATAGAAATCAAATGTTCTCAATTTACTTGATTTTGTGTCTTTTATTGGTCATTTTTTGTCTTTTTATTAATTTTGTGTCATTTTTTAACAAATTTGTGTCTTTTATTGGTCATTTTGTGTCTTTTTATTAATTTTGGGTCATTTTTCAACAAATTTGTGTCTTTTATTGGTAATTTTGTGTCTTTCTTTGAAAATGTACTGTCTTTTTGACAATTTTGGGACATTTTTCTGTATTTTTATGTCTTTTTTGTGTCTTTCTATGATAGTAATGTTGTTTTTTTTGTGTAATTTTTGTGTCTTTTAATTTGTAATTATGTGTCTTTTTTGGACAAATTTGTGTCTTTTATTTGTAATATTGTTTTTTTTTGGTAATTTTGTGTCTTTTTTGACAATTGTATGTAAATCAAATGTAGTTTGTGGTAGAAACCATGCAGGTTTTCTCATGGAGATAGTGAGAAAAAAATGACATGTGGAGTTCCACAAGGCTCCATTCTGGGTCCTCTAACTCTTTGGAACCAACCACAATAACGTTCCAGGAGAAAAGGAGTAAAATGTGTTATTGTGTCCTCTTGTGTGAGTCTTTGTGCATCCTGGGGTCCTAAACAGTCTGTGAGCTGCATCAATGGGGTCTTTTTGTTCCTTTTTTGCTAATTTTGTGTCATTTTTGGTAATTTTGTTTCTTTTATTCGTAATTGTGTGTCCTTTTTGGTAATTTTGTCTTTTTTGGTAATTTTGTGTCTTTTTTGTTGATTTTTTTGGTAATTTTGTCTCATTTTTAGTAAATGTATTTATTTTTTGGTAATTTTGTATATTCTTTTGGTAATTTTTTTGGTTATTTTGCATCTTTTTATTAGTAATTTTGTTTCTCTCTTGTGTAATTTTGTGTCTTTTTTTGGTAATTGTGTGTCTTTTTGACAATTTTGTGTCTTTTTATCAATTTTGTGACTTTTTTGACAATATTATGTATTTTTTAGTAATTTAATCTTTTTTTTATCGTGATGCAAAAAGTTGAATGATGTTTGAATCACATGGTTTACTCTTTTCATTGTAATTATTGTGTCTTTTTGTGTCATTTTGTGTCTTTTTTGTGTCATTTTGTGTCTTTTTTGTGTCATTTTGTGTCTTTTTTGTGTCTTTTTTGTGTCATTTTGAGTCTTTTTTGTATCATTTTGTGTCTTTTTGTGTCATTTGTTGATCCAGAGATGGTTGTCTGAGACTCTCAGGTCTAGAGAAGCTGCTGTTGACCTGCTGTCCCCCCCTGATCAGCCCTGAAGACGTCCCGCCACAATAAGACAGAACGTCTCTGTCGGAGGTTAGAGTCTCTTTGTGTTTCTGTCTTTAGAGAATCTCTTGATTCTGTTTTCTCTGGAAAAATGGATTCATAAACACATGAAACAGTTTGTTATCACGCCACAATCTGACCTGCTGCTGGTTTACACTGTGTGTGTGTGTGTGTGTGTGTGTGTGTGTGTGTGTGTGTGTGTGTGTGTGTGTGTGTTCTGGCTGCAGCTTTAATGAACTCTGAATGTAATAAAGCTGTTTTTCTTCAGGGAGCTGACTGATATCAACACTAAATAATCTCATCCTGCCCCAAACAATAACACACTCCTTTAATATTACACTGAGTGTGTGTGTCTGTGTGTGTGTGTGTGTGTGTGTGTGTGTGTGGCCTCAGATATTATGACTGAAAATAAACACCGTGCAGTTGGAAAAAGCAGTTAAATTAAAGCTGAGAGCAGATTTTGCATGTTGCTGTCAGACGCTGAGCGGCCTGTGGACACACAACAACACACAACAACACACAACAACACACAACAACACACGACAACACACTACAACACACGACAACACACAACAACACACAACAACACACGACAACACACGACAACACACGACAACACACGACAACACACAACAACACACGACAACACACAACAACACACAACAACACACAACAACACACAACAACACACGACAACACACAACAACACACAACAACACACTTATTTATATATATAATAAATAATAATATATATCATAATAATTTAACCTCCTTTTGGTAATTTTGTGCCTTTTCTAGTAATTTTGTGTCTGTTTTTAGTAATCTTTGGTCTTTTTTAGTAATGTTGTGTCTTTTTAAGATAATTATGTGTCTTCTTTGGTCATTTTTATTTTTTTGGACAATTTTATGTCTTTTAAAAAAAAAGTAATTTTTAGTCTTTTTTAGTAAATTTTATGCTTTTTTTTTTTAGTAATTTTATGCTTTTTTTGTAATTTTATGTCTTTTTAACCACTTTGTGTCTTTTTTTAGTAATTTTATGTCTTTTTTGATGATTTTGTGTCTTTCATTGGTCTTTTGTGTCTTTTTTTGGTAACTTGTCTCGTTTTTAGTCAATTAATATCTTTTTCTTATCTTTTTGTTGTTGTTTTCACTGAGGAAACAACAACACGATGCAGGTTAAAAGATGAACCGGAAAAGACAAAAAACAGCAGAATTTATGAGAACAAAAGTAACTCGTTGTTGCACCAGGTTTATCTATAATCACTGTTTGTCAACAAACTGTTTGTCAACAAACAACTGTTTATCTATCAGCTGTTTCCTGTTGCCTAGCAACCAATGTTTCATATGAGAAATTTACAAGCTGCTCAGATTACAGAAAACACACACTGCTGCTGATAATATCAGATAATATAAAAGGTGTGTGTGTGTGTGTGTGTGTGTGTGTGTGTGTGTGTGTGTGTGTGCTGATTGAGTCATAAAATCAGTCCTGGTGTTGATTGTTCTGAGACACAAGAAGGTCTCTGAACAATCTATTTAATTAACACACACACACACACACACACACACACACACACACACACACATGAAAGAGTTGATTCTGGTAATATTTATTTTTTAGGCTAAATTAAAAATCAAAAGGTTAAAATATTACATTTATATAATAACAAACATGACAGCTTCAGTTATTTTACACCTTAAAAACATTGATCTTATAAAACGTTTTTGACTGAAATTTTTTTTCTCTTTTTTTGTTATTTTGTGACTCTTATAATTTGCCGTCATGGGACTAATAAAATAAATGTTCATCTTTATCTTTTTTTGGGATAATGTTGTCCTTTTTTTTCGTAATGTTATGTCTTTTCTGGTAATTTTGTTAATTTTGTGTCTTTTTTTGTTAATTTTGTGAGGTTTTTTTTGTTAATTTTGTGTCTTTTTTTAGTAATATTATGTATTTTTCAGTAGTTTTATGTCTTTTTGATCATTTTTTCTTTTTTTCGTAATGTTATGTTTTTTTCTGGTAATTTTAGTAATTTTATGTCCTTTTTTGTTAATTTTGTGTATTTTTTTGTTAATTTTGTGTATATTTTTTAGAGAGAAATAAATGTCTCCTCTTCTATAGGAGGAACTCCACGAGGTTTTAATCTGCTGGACACAAAAGATGTGCTTTAATATTTCATCTGCATTTAATCTGAAGCTGAGAGAGACAAGATGAGAGACGAGGAGGACTCCTGCTCCTGGCCCAGATACTGCTGCAGGGAGGAGGAGGAGGCGCAGAGAGGAGGAGGTGCAGAGGAAAGGAGGAGACAGAGAGGTGAAGAGGATTTCAACTCTTTTCTTGGAGGATTTCAGTCTTTTGTGTTGTGAGGAGTCAGTCTGGGCTGCTGCTGGATTACTCTCTGAAGAAGAAGGAGAAGGAGAAGAAGAAGAAGGAGAAGAAGAAGAAGGAGAAGAGGAGCTGCTGGTTTTGTTAATCTCAGTAATCCTCCTTTCTGTCTCCTCCTGCTGCAGCTGGGAGGAGACTCTGCACCTCCTCGTGTGGCTGCCAGATGAACAGTCTGACACTAAAACACTTTATTTTCTCATTATTAGGAATAAAGAGGGTAAACAGTCTAAATCATTAGGAATAAAGAGGGTAAACAGTCTAAATCATTAGGAATAAAGAGGGTAAACAGACTAAATCATTAGGAATAAAGAGGTAAACAGACTAAATCATTAGGAATAAAGAGGGTAAACAGACTAAATCATTAGGAATAAAGAGGTAAACAGACTAAATCATTAGGAATAAAGAGGTAAACAGACTAAATCATCAGGAATAAAGAGGTAAACAGACTAAATCATTAGGAATAAAGAGGTAAACAGACTAAATCATTAGGAATAAAGAGGGTAAACAGACTAAATCATTAGGAATAAAGAGGGTAAACAGACTAAATCATGAGGAATAAAGAGACTAAATCATGAGGAATAAAGAGAGTAAACAGACTAAATCATTAGGAATAAAGAGGGTAAACAGACTAAATCATTAGGAATAAAGAGGATAAACAGACTAAATCATTAGGAATAAAGAGGGTAAACAGACTAAATCATTAGGAATAAAGAGGGTAAACGGACTAAATCATTAGGAATAAAGAGGGTAAACAGACTAAATCATTAGGAATAAAGAGGGTAAACAGACTAAATCATGAGGAATAAAGAGAGTAAACAGACTAAATCATTAGGAATAAAGAGGGTAAACAGACTAAATCATTAGGAATAAAGAGGATAAACAGACTAAATCATTAGGAATAAAGAGGGTAAACAGACTAAATCATTAGGAATAAAGAGGGTAAACGGACTAAATCATTAGGAATAAAGAGGGTAAACAGACTAAATCATTAGGAATAAAGAGGGTAAACAGACTAAATCATGAGGAATAAAGAGAGTAAACAGACTAAACAGACTAAATCATTAGGAATAAAGAGGGTAAACAGACTAAATCATTAGGAATAAAGAGGGTAAACAGACTAAATCATTAGGAATAAAGAGGGTAAACAGACTAAATCATTAGGAATAAAGAGGGTAAACAGACTAAATCATGAGGAATAAAGAGGTAAACAGACTAAATCATTAGGAATAAAGAGGGTAAACAGACTAAATCATTAGGAATAAAGAGGGTAAACAGACTAAATCATGAGGAATAAAGAGGTAAACAGACTAAATCATTAGGAATAAAGAGGGTAAACAGACTAAATCATGAGGAATAAAGAGGGTAAACAGACTAAATCAATAGGAATAAAGAGGGTAAACAGACTAAATCAATAGGAATAAAGAGGGTAAACAGACTAAATCATCAGGAATAAAGAGGGTAAACAGACTAAATCAATAGGAATAAAGAGGGTAAACAGACTAAATCATTAGGAATAAAGAGGGTAAACAGACTAAATCATCAGGAATAAAGAGGGTAAACAGACTAAGTCATTAGGAATAAAGAGGGTAAACAGACTAAATCATTAGGAATAAAGAGGGTAAACAGACTAAATCATTAGGAATAAAGAGGGTAAACAGACTAAATCATGAGGAATAAAGAGGTAAACAGACTAAATCATTAGGAATAAAGAGGGTAAACAGACTAAATCATGAGGAATAAAGAGGTAAACAGACTAAATCATTAGGAATAAAGAGGGTAAACAGACTAAATCATGAGGAATAAAGAGGGTAAACAGACTAAATCATTAGTAATAAAGAGGGTAAACAGACTAAATCATTAGGAATAAAGAGGGTAAACAGACTAAATCATTAGGAATAAAGAGGGTAAACAGACTAAATCATTAGTAATAAAGAGGGTAAACAGACTAAATCATCAGGAATAAAGAGGTAAACAGACTAAATCATTGGGAATAAAGAGGGTAAACAGACTAAATCATTAGGAATAAAGAGGGCAAACAGACTAAATCATTAGGAATAAAGAGGGTAAACAGACTAAATCATTAGGAATAAAGAGGGTAAACAGACTAAATCATTAGGAATAAAGAGGTAAACAGACTAAATCATCAGGAATAAAGAGGTAAACAGACTAAATCATCAGGAATAAAGAGGGTAAACAGACTAAATCATTAGGAATAAAGAGGGCAAACAGACTAAATCATTGGGAATAAAGAGGGTAAACAGACTAAATCATTAGGAATAAAGAGGGTAAACAGACTAAATCATTAGGAATAAAGAGGGCAAACAGACTAAATCATTGGGAATAAAGAGGGTAAACAGACTAAATCATCAGGAATAAAGAGGTAAACAGACTAAATCATTAGGAATAAAGAGGGTACACAGACTAAATCATTAGGAATAAAGAGGGTAAACAGACTAAATCATCAGGAATAAAGAGGTAAACAGACTAAATCATTAGGAATAAAGAGGGTACACAGACTAAATCATTAGGAATAAAGAGGGTACACAGACTAAATCATCAGGAATAAAGAGGGTAAACAGACTAAATCATTAGGAATAAAGAGGGTAAACAGACTAAATCATTAGGAATAAAGAGGTAAACAGACTAAATCATCAGGAATAAAGAGGGTAAACAGACTAAATCATCAGGAATAAAGAGGGTAAACAGACTAAATCATTAGGAATAAAGAGGGTAAACAGACTAAATCATCAGGAATAAAGAGGGTAAACAGACTAAATCATCAGGAATAAAGAGGGTAAACAGACTAAATCATCAGGAATAAAGAGGTAAACAGACTAAATCATTAGGAATAAAGAGGGTAAACAGACTAAATCATTAGGAATAAAGAGGGTAAACAGACTAAATCATTAAGAATAAAGAGGGTAAACAGACTAAATCATTAGGAATAAAGAGGGTAAACAGACTAAATCCTGCTGTTGTTTCTCTAATCACTGATCTGTTGGAGTTGAACTGCAGCACAGAGACTCTCGTTCTTTATGAAGAGATGAATTATTCTCTGGGAGACAAATCCTGCTTTTATTTCTGCAGCCAAACATCACAACTCACAGCGGTGTGATGCTGAGCTGCTTCTGCAAACGTCCGCATGATTTAACTGACTGAATATTGTAATATCAGGTGCTGTGCATCGCCCAGAATGAAGTTTTTATGAGAAATGAGAAGGACATATGTATGATTTCCTACAACATTTTGTTCTGTGAGGAAACAAAATGAACCTAAAATATCTGATTTAACTGACATCAAGTCTCCTGTAGAACAAATGACGAAATTATTAATTATAACTCTGATTGATAATCAACTTAATACTTTAACACATCGATGTTGAGAAAAGGTTTAAGAGTTTGAAAATTAATAACAATGTTTATGATCATGAGTTTCTTCTGATTGCCATTTTGGGAATAAATGCAAATGCTCTTCTATGCAAAGAACTCCAACATCTCTCAGCTTTTTCTAAATATTAATATCATAATCTGGTTATCATTATTAAATTGATCAAACTGTTCGATAAAATCAATCTATCGAACAGTTTATTCAGTTAATTTCTTCTGATAGCCATCTTTGTAATAAATGTTTCAGAAGATAAATATTACCTATTTAATGTTTCACATGAGTGGATGATGCCAACCTCTTCTATGCAAAGAACTCCAAAATCTTTCAGCTCAAAATATGCCCAATATTGCCTAATTTTCAATTATTATGTGAGACAATAAAATAATGCATTTTCTTCATTTCATAAACACATTTTTCCCTGATTAAGGTAAAGAATGTCTCATAAGGATAATTTTGTCGTCTATTTTACAAAACTGTGAAAAAAGTTATCATTAAATTAATAAAACTTTAATTAAAATGTTTTTTTTATTAACAGGAAGTGAAACAAATCAGTACAACAAGCAAGGAAAATTTAGCTAAATCCACAAATGTAATAACATTTGTTATAACAGCAGCTGGGTTAATAGAGTGTGTATAGGCAAACAAACAAACAACAACAACCAAAACGAACATTATTCACTACGTTATTACATTTGTGGGAAGTTGTTGAAGATTTTCACTTCCCCACAAACGTAATAGTTATTACTATGATCACAACCTCTTCTATGCAAAGAACTCCAAAATCACTTCTCCACAAATGCAATAAGTCTCTGCAAACGTAATAGTTATTATTACATTTGTGGGAAATCTCGTGTTATGTTTGTTGTAGGCAGTGGCGATTACGTTTGTGCAATTATTTTTGTTACGTTTGTGGGATTATTGCATTAAAAATTGCAGATTTTTGTTACGCTTGTGGGATTATTGCATTAAAAGCTGCAGATTTTTGTTACGCTTGTAGGATTATTGCATTAAAAATTGCAGATTTTTGTTACGCTTGTGGGATTATTGCATTAAATCTGCAGATTTTTGTTACGTTTGTGGGAATATCGCATTAAAAGCTGCAGATTTTTGTTACGTTTGTGGGAATATCGCATTAAAAACTGCAGTTTTTTGTTACGCTTGTGGGATTATTGCATCAAAAACTGCAGACTTTTGTTACGTTTGTGGGAATATCGCATTAAAAACTGCAGATTTTTGTTACGTTTGTGGGAATATCGCATTAAAAATTGCAGATTTTTGTTTTGCTTGTGGGATTATTGCATTAAAAACTGCAGATTTGTATTACGTTTGTGGGATTATTGCATTAAAAACTGCAGATTTTTGTCACATTTGTGGGATAATTGCATTAAAAACTGCAGATTTTTGTTACGTTTGTGGGATTATTGCATTAAAAACTGCAGATTTTTATTACGTTTGTGGGAATATTGCATTACAAACTGCAGATTTCTGTCACATTTGTGGGATAATTGCATTAAAAACTGCAGATTTTTGTTACGCTTGTGGGATTATTGCATTAAAAGCTGCAAATTTTTGTTGCGTTTGTGGGAATATCGTATTAAAAACTGCAGATTTTTGTTACGTTTGTGGGATTATTGCATTAAAAACTGCAGATTTTTGTTACGTTTGTGGGAATATCGCATTAAAAACTGCAGATTTTTGTTACGTTTGTGGGATTATTGCATCAAAAACTGCAGATTTTTGTTACGTTTGTGGGAATATCGCATTAAAAACTGCAGATTTTTGTTACGTTTGTGGGATTATTGCATCAAAAACTGCAGATTTTTGTTACGTTTGTGGGAATATCGCATTAAAAACTGCAGATTTTTGTTACGCTTGTGGGATTATTGCATTAAAAGCTGCAGATTTTTGTTACGCTTGTAGGATTATTGCATTAAAAATTGCAGATTTTTATTACGTTTGTGGGATTATTGCATTAAAAACTGCAGATTTTTATTACGTTTGTGGGAATATTGCATTACAAACTGCAGATTTTTGTCACATTTGTGGGATAATTGCATTAAAACCTGCAGATTTTTGTTACGCTTGTGGGATTATTGCATTAAAAACTGCAGATTTTTATTACGTTTGTGGGATTATTGCATTAAAAACTGCAGATTTTTGTTAAACTTGTGGGATTATTGCATTAAAAACTGCAGATTTTTATTACGTTTGTGGGATTATTGCATTAAAAACTGCAGATTTTTGTCACATTTGTGGGATAATTGCATTAAAAGCTGCAGATTTTTGTTACGTTTGTGGGATTATTGCATTAAAAACTGCAGATTTTTATTACGTTTGTGGGAATATTGCATTAAAAGCTGCAGATTTTTGTTATGCTTGTGAGATTATTGCATTAAAACCTGCAGATTTTTGTTATGCTTGTGGGATTATTGCATTAAAAACTGCAGATTTTTATTACGTTTGTGGGAATATTGCATTAAAAGCTGCAGATTTTTGTTATGCTTGTGAGATTATTGCATTAAAACCTGCAGATTTTTATTATGTTTGTGGGATTATTGCATTAAAAACTCCGGAGGACGGGGAGGTGATGGGATTCAGCCTCAGACTCCAGAGGAAACTCCACCGAGAGAGACTTGAGACTTGAGAGACGGAGCTGTGGGAGGACTGCAGCTCATTATCAAGTCTCACTTTAATATCACGCAGACAGGAGAAGAAGAAGAAGTAATTATCACCTGTCAGAGGAGAAGAAGAAGAAGAAGAAGAGAATCCTGCCAGAGAAACAATTTTGTTAAAAATATTCATCTGGACAAAATGATTGACTGTGTGAATACAAACCATCAGGAAATCACATTTACTGATAAATATCAATACATACAGTGATCTATTATTTGTTATGTATTACAGAAACAGGCGTTATTATCAGAGTTTGATCTTTCCGACGGTCCATGAACGCATCGTCAGTTATAAAAAGTGACCGTTACTTGTGTTTAATGTTGATATTAGTGGGCAACGAGAGGCTGTTTACACAGAGCAGAGGGGAGAGGACAGGAGAGGCTGTTTACACAGAGCAGAGAGGAGAGGACAGGAGAGGCTGGAAACATGACAACACTGAGAATATGTGGAGAAAACAGTTTATTTTGTGTATTATGGTCATTTTACGTCTGTTTTTGTAATTTTGTATCTTTTTAGGTCATTTTGTGTCTTTTTGTGTAATTTCGTGTCGTTTTAGGTCATTTTGTGTAGTTTTGGTGTAATCATGTGTCTTTTTTGTGTCTTTTTTGCGTCATATTGTGTCTTTTTGTGTGTTTTTCAGTAATTTTGTGTCTTTTTGTGTCATTTTACATCTTTTTTGGTCATTTTGTGTGTTTTTCAGTAGTAGTTTTTTGGTCATTTTACATTTGTAACAACATTCCTGACACTTCTAACTCATAATTCATCAGAGAAATTCTCCTTTTCTTCTGATTTCTGAAAATCGTCTCGTTGGGTTCAGAGGGTTAATAAACTGATGATCTGCCCCTCCTGTATGTTGTGGGTTATTTATGAATTATACTTCCTTATTTCTTGCAGCTTTTAGAACAAACAGGAAATGAGAGAAACGTCTGAGACACTTTCAGACTGATGAAGCTTCGAATGAAACTTCAATCAAATCATTTTCTAAAGCATCGTCTCTCAAAACTTTCTGGAATTTATTGAATTCTGATTGAAACTTTCAGAAAATATGAAAATCTTGAATATGACTTAAATTTCTTTAATATCTCTTATAAAATAGTTACTTTCATCTGTAGCATTCTATAGAAATATTTCTAAATATACTTTGGTTTCCTTTTTTTAAATATTTTTCTGATTTTTATTTATCAGATTTTTTATATTTTTAAGTCTTTTTATGGTTATTTTGTGTTTTTTATTTATTTATTTATCTTGTGTCTTTTTAAATATATTTAGTTTGTGTCTTTTTTATTTATTTCATGCTATTTTGTCTTTTTCTTTAGTCTTTTTTAAAATGTTGTGTCTTTTTAAAATGTATTTTGTGTCTTTTTGTGTTTTTTTATTTATTTATTTTGTCTTTTTTTAAATTCATTTCATGTGTTTTTGTCTTTTTCTTTAGTCTTTTTTAAAATGTTGTGTCTTTTACATTTTTGTGTCTTTTTAAAATGTATTTTGTGTATTTTTGTGTCTTTCTTTGGTCTTTTTTAAAATGTTGTGTCTTTTTTGTGTCTTTTTAAAATGTTGTGTCTCTTCAGAGCTTCAGATTTGTAGAAAGGGTTTGAATGGTTGCGGATTTTTGTGCAGCTTCACTCTGTTCATCACAGATGTCTTTCTGCTTCCTGTCTGATAATAAACTTCTCCTTTCTTGTTGTCGTCATGTTTGTGAGATGAAATCATTGGTGTGTAAAGAAATAAAAGGAAGTGAGTCGACCTTTAGTCTTGATCTGCTGCTGCTGTCGTGGAAACACGTCGTCGTGGAGACGAACCGTGAGTCCAAAAACTCAGATTTATTTGTGATTTCTCTGCAGCTGTTTGTGTTTTAAAACATATTTATGAATAATAGATTCTGCTGTTATCAGTCGCTCTTTCTGTTTGGTGTCAGGAGTTTCCTAGAATGCACCAGAATCTTGAAAAATGTTATTTAAATCTTTTCTTTGTCGTGTTTGATGCTAAACTGGAATGTTTGGGGCTGCAGGAATTTAAATGAACCTATTTCACCATTTTCTGACATTTCAAGAATGAAGCAACCGATGAAATAAATAATTGTTTGATTATTAGATAGTAAATATGATCTTTAGTTGCAGCCCTGAATGGGGACAACCATTGTTCTGATGTCCACAAATGTCCAACTTTAATACAGAAAAATCCAACTTTAAAACAGAAATGTCCAACTTTAATGCAAAAATGTCCAACTTTAATGCAAAAATGTCCAACTAATGCAAAAATGTCTAGCTTAAAGACAGAAATGTCCAACTTTAATGCAGAAAGTCCAATTTTAATGCAAAAATGTCCAACTAATGCAAAAATGTCTAGCTTAAAGACAGAAATATCCAACTTTAAAACAGAAATGTCCAACTTTAATGCAAAAATGTCCAACTTTAATGCAAAAATGTCCAACTAATGCAAAAATGTCCAACTAATGCAAAAATGTCTAGCTTAAAGACAGAAATGTCCAACTTTAATGCAGAAAGTCCAACTTTAATGCAAAAATGTCCAACTTTAAAACAAAAATGTCCAACTTTAATGCAAAAATGTCTAATGTTAAAACAGGAATATCAAACTTTAATGCTAAAATTCCAACTTTAAAACAGAAATGGCCAACCTTAATGCTGAAATGTCAAACTTTAATGCAAAAAATGTCCAACTTTAATGCAAAAAGACCAATTTCAAAACAGAAATGTCCAATTTAATGCAAAAAGTCCAACTTTAAAACAGAAATGTCCAACTTTAATGCAAAAAGTCCAACTTTAATACAGAAATGTCCAACTTTAATGCAAAAAGTCCAACTTTAAAACAGAAATGATAAACTTTAATGCAAAAAGTCCAACTTTAAAACAGAAATGATAAACTTTAATGCAAAAAGTTAAACTTTAAAACAGAAATGTCCAACTTTAATGTGGAAATTTCCAACTTTAAAACAAAAATGTCCAACTTTAATGCAAAAATGCCCAACCGTATGTGGAAATGTCCAACTTTAATGGAAAATGTCTAATGTTAAAACAGGAATATCAAACTTTAATGCTAAAATTCCAACTTTAAAACAGAAATGGCCAACCTTAATGCGAAAATGTCCAACTTTAATGCGGAAATATCCAACTTTATTGCAAAAATGTCCAACTTTATTGGAGAAATGTCCAACTTTAATGTGGGAATATTCAACTTCAATGCAGAAATATCCAACTTTAATGCTAAAAATCCAACTTTAAAACAGAAATGGCCAACCTTAATGCTGAAATATCAAACTTTAATGCAAAAATGTCCAACTTTAATGCGGAAATTTCCACTTTTAATGCAGAAACGTCCAACTTTAATGCAAAAAGACCAATTTTAAAACAGAAATGTCCAATTTATTGCAAAAAGTCCAACTTTAAAACAGAAACGTCCAACTTTAATGCAAAAAGACCAACTTTAAAACAGAAATGTCCAATTTAATGCAAAAAGTCCAACTTTAAAACAGAAATGTCCAATTTAATGCAAAAAATCCAACTTTAAAACAGAAATGATAAACTTTAATGCAAAAAGTTAAACTTTAAAACAGAAATGTCCAACTTTAATGTGGAAATTTCCAACTTTAAAACAAAAATGTCCAACTTTAATGCAAACATTTTCAACTTTAATGTGGAAATTTCCAACTTCAATGCAGAAATGTCCTAGCCTGGGTATACCCATACTGCCTTGCACGCTCGAATTTCATTTCAAAGAACGAAAGTTGATTTTAAAAGAAGAACGTTTGACCTTATACTCCTGTTTCACCACCAAAAAGGATGTTTTAGCCTTGCTTCCGACAGGATTTGGGAAAAGTCTAATCTACTAATCTACCAACTTGCGCCGCTAACAGCCCCGCTACTAGCCCTGCTACTAGTGCCGCTACTAGCCCCGCTACTAGCCAACTTTAAAAGAGAAATGTTCAACTTTCATGCAGAAAGTCCAACTTTAAAACAGAAATGTCCAACTTTAATACAGAAATGTCCAATTTTGATGCAAAATGTCCAATTTTGATGCAAAATGTCCAACTTTAATGCAGAAAGTCTAACTTTATTACAGAAATGTCCAACTTTAATGCAAAAAGTCCAACTTTAAAAAAGAAATGATAAACTTTAATGCGGAAATTTTCAACTTTAAAACAAAAATGTCCAACTTCAATATGGAAATGTCCAATTTTAATGTTGAAATTTACAACTTTAATGCAGAACTGTCCAACTTTAATGACATGTTGTCTTCTCTTGCAGCAGAAACTCAACACACCAGCCGGTCGTCAGCGATGGGACGTTTGTCTTTCTCCTTAAAACGGAGACTTCTTGTCTCACTTCTGTGTCTCCTGCTTCATCTGAACTCTTCACGGGGTTATTCTCTGAAGCACTGCTCAGTCGGTTTCTCCCAGGATGCCTCCTCTGAGGTGGTTGTGGATTGTGGGAACGCTCAACTTGTGGCGGTTCCTGATGACCTCCCCAGAGACGCCGGCGAAATAAGACTCTGCTACAATCATCTCCGACAGATTAACAGGGGAGATTTCGGCAAACTGTCACAGCTGAGAATTTTGTACTTGGACTCAAATCAGATCTTTCACGTGGACGACGGAGCTTTTATCCACCTGGGGGCGTTGACGGAGCTCACAATGACCAACAACCAACTGAGCAGCCTGACAGGAAACATGTTCCAGGGATTGTCCAACCTCACCCTGCTCAACCTCAGCAGGAACAACATTAAGCTCATACACCCCTTGGCCTTCCAGTCCTTGTCCCGCCTACAAACTGTGATTCTCAACATAAACAAGCTGCAACATCTCCCCGACCTGCAGCCCATCCTCCAGCTGCCAAACCTGCACAAACTCAGCATCAGAGACAACCTCTTTCCGTCTTTTGAGACCAAAGATCTGCAGCTGAACGTGTCCTCCAGCCTGAAGGTGTTAGATATTTCTGATAGTAAGTTGGAAAGGTTCAGCATCACAACGAAGATCTTCCCTCACCTTCAGATGATCGATTTCTCTCGCTGCGGCCACGCTGAAGGACTGAAGTGGGACATACCTGACAAGACTCTACTGAGCAACATCACTGAGTTGTATTTCAGTATCGTTCCTCTTAAAGAGATCCGAAAAGTCCTGCAGAGTCTCGACTCACTGACGCATCTGACACTGAATTATATGGAGATGTTGATCAACAGAGGTCTCTTAGCTACAGTCTGCCGGATCCCGACACTGAAGACACTCGTCCTGATTAACAACAATGTTGCCAATTTAAGTGCCAAACTCTCAAACTGCTCTCAGCTCATTGGGCTCGATTTGTCCGTCATGAAAATGAGCGAGCTGCCTGAAGGCTCCCTACGACTGATGACGCAGCTCAGCTCCCTGAATGTAGAAACCAACTTCCTCTCCAGAGTGCCAGACGACATTCGGAGTCTCTCCTCCCTCGAGATCCTGAACCTCAGTGACAATCTGATCTCCGGGTTGAACTGTGAGGATTTCGCAAACACAACGCGGCTCACAAACCTTTTTCTGAACACCAACCGTATCTCCAAACTGGACAGGTGTGTCTTTGAGAATCTGAATGAGCTGCAGGTTTTAGATCTGAGCGACAACCTGTTGTTGACATTCGGCGGTGTCTTTAAAACCGGCCCGCAGCAGCTCCAGCTCCTGGATTTGGGCAAAAACCTTGTATCTATTCTCGAAAAGGGTGATTTCCAAGGTTTAGGCTCCCTAAAAAGTTTGGATGTGGTGTCAAATAACATCGGAAGGGTGAAACATGAAGCTTTTCAAGGACTGAGCAGCCTCAGGAATCTCAGCGTGTCTCTGCCACTTCAGTTAGAAAATGACTTCAGAAGTTTACGGCAGCTAGAAAATCTGACAGTTTACTTGTTTATCGAAGACAGTCTCAAAATTCCTCATCCAAACTTTTCTAAAGCTTTCTTCCAGTTAAAGTCTTTGAAGGTTTTCACGATAATATGCAAAGGAGCTCACTATTCCTTGCCCGACATCCCGGCCGAGACGCTCCGTGCCATGAGACATTTAGAGGACTTCACAGCTGAGAACTTCTACGTGTCCGCCTCAGATCTGAACATGGTTGACTTCAATCCCCAGCTGAAGAGTCTCACAGTTCACCAGTCTGACATGTCCGGTTTAGAACCTGAGCAGTTTCATCCGATCCCAAACCTGCAGCTTCTCGATCTGTCCGGGACGAATGTCAAGACTTTGGACTTCCTGTCCCGGGCCAACCTGTCCGCCCTCAGATGTTTGAAACTAAGAGACAATGAGATCACAGTGATCGACGAGTCCATCTTCCAGTCTCTCCCCGCTCTAACATACCTGGACCTGTCCGTTAACCCTTTCACTTGTGACTGCTCCAACGCCGGATTCATCCAGTGGGCGAAGAACAACAACCAAACTCTGGTTGATAACGGACATCAGTACGACTGTGCCTTTCCTGCGGCTCAAAGGGGGAGAAAGCTGCTGGACTTTGACGTCCAGTCCTGTTGGACGGACTTTGGCTTCCTCTGCTTTGTTTCCAGCACCTGTCTGACTTTACTCACTCTCCTCACGTCCTTCACCTACCACTTCCTGAGGTGGCAGCTGGCCTACACCTTCCACCTCTTCCTGGCCTTCCTCTACGACAGCAGGAAGAGGAAGAAGGGCGCCGCTCATCAGTACGACGCCTTCATCTCCTACAACGTTCACGACGAGGCCTGGGTCTACAGGGAGATGCTTCCTGTGCTGGAAGGAGAGCAGGGCTGGAGACTGTGTCTGCACCACCGAGACTTCCAACCAGGTAAACACTGAGTACACCTGTACCTGTTCCAACCAGGTAAACACTGAGTACACCTGTACCTGTTCCAACGAGGTGAACACTGAGTACACCTGTACCTGTTCCGACCAGGTAAACACTGAGTACACCTGTACCTGTTCCAACCAGGTAAACACTGAGTACACCTGTACCTGTTCCAACCAGGTAAACACTGAGTACACCTGTACCTGTTCCAACCAGGTCAACACTGAATGCAGGAATGTCCAACTTTAATGCGGATATGTCCAACTTTAACACAGAAATGTCCAACTTTAATGCAAAAATGTCCAACTTTTATACACAAATTTCCAACTTTAATGCAAAAATGTCCAACTCTAATGCGGAAACATCCAACTTTAATACATAAATGTTCAACTTTAATGGAGTAATGTCCAATTTTAATGCAAAAATGTCCAACTTTAATGCGGAAACATCCAACTTTAATACGGAAATGTCCAACTTTAATACGGAAATGTCCAACTTTAATGGAGTAATGTCCAACTTTAATGAAGTAATGTCCAACTTTAATGCAGAAATGTCCAACTTTAATGGAGTAATGTCCAACTTTAATGCAGAAACTGTCCCCACAAGGTAGAAGATGTTCAAACCAACTATCTATTTTTAAGATTCCCTGAAGAAACTCTTGATGCAAATAATTTAGTTTGCATCAATAAACGAAGTGTTGGACGTTGTTGTGTGCTTTTTGTAGGAAGTTGCGATCTTCTAGAAATCACATCGACATGTTATTAATTAATACATTGCTAGAAATATAATGTGCCGTTTTTTGTCAATACGAAGTATTGTGTTGTTTCTGCCAACAAACAAAGCATGATTTGTTTTTATCATTGTTCTGTTTAAAGCGGTAACCAAACCAACCAACCAACCAACCAACCAACCAGACGTATATGTGTACATACATTTATTTCAGGTGTCAAACCTTCATCAGGCAAAGTTAAAAAAAAAAGAGAAGCCAGTCTAAGTAACGGAGCTAAATAACAGACAAGAAATACAGAAAAACATCGATTAGCATCAACGAGAACAAATCACCCTGAATATAAAACTCATAAAAGCCCCCAAAACATCCATAAAAAAGAAATATTTGATGATGAAGAATACTAATTAATGTTCCATGTCGTGCAGGTTCAATGTGAAACTGCAGTTTACAGCCTGGAAACACAGTTCTGCTCCGTCTCTGGAGTCTCACTGAGGAAAGAGTCCACAAATGCTCTCGTTTGAATATTTTCACTGACTTTTATTTCCACTGAATTTATTTGGTAGCTGCTTTGAGATTTAATATAAAAAATAATTTATCTGTCAGCACTGGGGGAGTTGTTTCAAACTACATTTGTCACTTTAATCGCCAGAGATGACATTTAGATTTCTCTCGTCTGTTTCCTCTTTCTCTTATCTTCTTCCTGTCAGATACAGTTTATTTTTAAAGAACGTCTCTGAGAGGTTTCACATCTCTGTCTGTTCATCTGATTCACTGGTTTTGTGGTTGTTAGATGCATTCAGCAGCTACGTGGAAAACATATCTGAGTCAATATCAAGCTTTAGAAAATCAAAGGTTTGCAGCAGCTGCAGAACTCAACCTGCGAACAGCTTACAGTGATTTAATTTATGTAGCTAAAACATTTGATTTCAGAGTGTAGTGGAAAATCTTAAGAGACAAGAGTTTCTAGAAAGGCAGCCCAGGTCCTTGGTCTGAACAGCAAATGAACAGTTTTCCTATTTCTGTTTCTGTTACTTTATACCTAATGTTCGTGTGTCAGGTCTGTTGTTTTCATGTTATTGTTCCAAATGGTGCAGTGGGATTTCCTAAATCAGAGCTGCTCTGATCTTAATCAAGCAGGATTTTCCTTTAAAAAGACTGTGACTGTTGGCCAGATTTCTGTGTGTTTGTCAAAACATGTGATGCATATTAAACTGCTTTATGTCTGATACTTTTATACATCTTCAAATTAATTCACAACAAGAGCATTCCTACCATGCAAACGGATAATATTAACTTATTGTAATTAAATGTTGTTTGCGATGTTAACAGGACAAAGTTTGTCTTACTGTGACTTTGTCCTTTTTTTTAATGCACATTTTTAATTTTCTTTCTGAAAAATCTAAAAGCTCCAATAAGCTCAGTGACCTTTTATCAGAAATCTTTTTTTTTCCATCAACTGTGGGTAGCGAGTTTACTGTGCTCCTGTTGGCTCCATTGTTTGGTTTATTTAATGTCTTTACCACCAGTTGCTGAGCTCCCTGTGTCTCCTGTCGTCTCTCAGGTAAGCCCATCGTGGAGAACATCACAGACGCCATCTACGGCAGCAGGAAGACCATCTGTGTGATCAGCCGGCGCTACCTGCAGAGCGAGTGGTGCTCCAGAGAGATCCAGATGGCCAGGTGGGGGCGCTCACGTCCATTGATTGATTAATTGAATTTGACCATTCTTGATATAAAAATATGGGTGATTCGTGCAGACCATTGCACCTGCCGTGGGCCTTTTTGAGATCGTACTTCTCAGCATCAGACCATTGATGTATATATCAGATAGCAACAGGCAGATGCAAATCATCAATTTTCCGCCGTTTACTTGCCGTTTGTCGCCGTTCTTATCTTTGCGCCTGGCTCACAATTATGATTTTCACTTATTTAAGTTCAAAAAAGTTTTGTTGTGCTTTAATGCAGAAAGGTTCAACTTTAATGCAAAAATGTTCAACTTTAATGGAGAAATGTCCAACTTTAATGGAGAAATGTCCAACTTTAATGGAGTAATGTCCAACTTTAATGGAGAAATGTCCAACTTTAATGGAGAAATATCCAACTTTAATGGAGAAATGTCCAACTTTAATGGAGAAATAACCAACTTTAATGCGGAAATGTCCAACTTGCTGTTTTGTCGCCGTTCTTATCGTTGCGCCTGGCTGGATACCAGCATGGACAGAGGAATGTGTCCATGAGGATTTTCATGCCATAACCAAACTGTCTATTAAGTAAAGGTTTGTTTGTATTGTCACAAAAGTTGTGCCCTTCAAACCTGATTTCGGGTCCAGTGTCTAAAAATATTTTTTTAATCATGTTTGCTAAAAACACTACAAGCACACCAGACTTGTCACCAATCACCACCACAGCTCCTGCTTTGACCTCCCGTCCTCTGATGTGTCCTCCGTCTGTCCCAGCAGCTTCCGTCTGTTCGACGAGCAGAAGGACGTGTTGATCCTGCTGTTTCTGGAGGACATCCCGGCCCGCCAGCTGTCTCCGTACCACCGCATGAGGAAGCTGGTGAAGAGACGCACCTACCTGAGCTGGCCGCTGGCCGGCCGCCACACGGGAGTCTTCTGGCAGAACGTCCAGAGAGCTCTGGAGACGGGGGACGCCCCCACCGAGACCCCCAACCTGCTCGCTGCCAGCCTGCCCCACTGTATTCTTTCAAGATAGAAATACGTTTCTAGATAAAGAATCTCAGGCTGCAGCTCATAGGTCCATTATAGATTAATCTGATGATTATTTTCTTGATGCTTTTGCAGATTAAAATGAGCAAAATCACAATTATGATTCACATATTTAAGTTAAAAAAAGTTTTGTTGTGCTTTAATGCAGAAATGTCCAACTTTAATGGAGAAATGTCCAACTTTAATGCAGAAATGTCCAACTTTAATGGAGAAATGTCCAACTTTAATGCAGAAATAACCAAGTTTAACGCGAAAATGTCCAACTTTGATGCAGAAATGTCCAAATTTAATGGAGAAATAATCAAGTTTAATGCGAAAATGTCCAACTTTAATACAGAAATGTCCAACTTGAATGCATAAAAATCCAAGATTCAAAGGCCAAACCTCGTGCCTTTATCTGGGCACATTTGACTTTTCTGAATTGATTGTTAAATATGTTTTATATTGTTTTTTATTGCAGCAGAGTTCAGGCTGTGACCCAGTTCTGGTTTCAGCCGGTTTGAAGCAGTTTTGTACTTTATACTCGTGTGTTTTTGTCTCTTTATTTGTATGCGTTGGTGGCAGAGGGTAACTCAATAAATCAGTGAATGATTAATACACAATCCAAACAGTGTCATCATGAAGTCCTTCAGCCTGAACGTCCCTTTAAACCTGCAGGAGGGACATGTGTCCTGCCCAACTCTGAGCTAAAGGTCAAACTGGGGACAGCACTTTTTTAAAGGCTGATCGGCTCGATGAGGCTCAGTCAGAGATCGACTGAGCTCTTCTTCACTTAGATTCTGAGTCCTTTCGACTGGAGCATCATGAACCTGCAGCTCGGCGGTCTTCTCCTGGTGGCGGCGCTGTTTCTGAGCAGCTCGGCTCTGACGCCTGACGAATGCAAACCCTTACTGACGCCTCTGTCTCTGGACAACGTCTCCACGGTAAGCCCTCATCCAACCCTTCCACTCAGAGAGTATCAAGATGCACACTGCAAAAAAGGTGTTTAGTCTAAAAACCAGATAAAACACTAAATTTGAGGGAAATGGTCTTGCTGCATGGACAGATAATTGACCTTGACAAGATTTCTTAAATTAAGATTATTAAATCTAGAAATAAGCATGTTGAATGTTTAAAATGAGAAATTAACTCTTGAAACAAGATCAATTATCTAACTACGGAAGTCCTAAACGGCCATGCATCCATTTTTCCCCCCTAATTTTTCTCATGATAACAAGTTAATTTCATTAGTTTTCTCGAGATAATGAGATAATTATCTCCAGATCTGTAGTCCAGACGTGTAGCCAATAATGGGACAACAGAAAGGTTAAAGGCCGGTGTTGTGTCCTTACTGGTTTCCACACTAACTGGTTGCCGTAGGCTATGATCTGAGCATGTTCTGTTACGCATGAGCTGTCCGTGGTACTGAAACAACAATCGCCGTTAATGTGAGGATTCTGTCTGATGTTATGCTGTACTTTAACACATTATCTACTGTTTGGGTTCATCTGTAGTCGGCACTTTGTGCAATAAAATTATTTATTGTGCCGTGCGATAGAGCCGATACGCATGTTTTGTCTTTCCTGTTGTATTGTGAACAGCCTTTATAGAGCTCTGTTGGGAGAGCTTGTGTTATGGGCAGTGTTTTGCTGTCACTTCCTTTGCCACTTTAAATCTCATAAATGTGCCACTTTTTTCTCATAGATTTGCCACTTTAATCTCAAATTTGCCAGTTTTTCTTCTAGATTTGCCACTTTTAATCATCTGATACACATACACAATCACTGTACACATCTAAAAAAATTCCACTGTTAGAGGTGCTCAGATCTTTTGCACCAGTAATGCCTTCACACTGCTGCCACTGACCGACTCCTGGTTCTCTGCAGATGTACGGCAGGTGGAACTTCCACATGGGTTTCATCGATAACGAAGCGTTTCGTGCGATCCTGAAGGTCACCGAGAGCTCCTGGATGAACATCACGCTGTCAGACGATAAAACATTTGTGACTCAGCAGGAGAAACTGTGAGTTGATTAAACTGCTACAGAATCTATCTCTAGGATTGGTTGACAGGAGGTCGAGCATCACCACGGTACATCGATGAGAATGTAGGAAGAACAACTGATGTTTACGTTTAAGCCATTTATTGTCACTATGCACACATTCAGAGCAATAGGAGATGAGACTTGGCGGTTATGGTTTTCTAATCATGATGAACAGAAAAACACACAAGAATTACAATACAGTTAATCAATGTATGACATCACACTTAATTAGGTAACTAACAAACAATCAATGTTGGTACTCTTATGTGCCACCAGAAACTGAATTTGAACTATTTATATTTGAATTTGAATTGTTTAACTTGAATAATTGCATTAAAAAAAATGAATTTGAATCACATAATTTGAATTTCTATTGTTCAATTTGATTCATTGCATTGAAAAACTGAATCTGAATTGTAATTTGAAATTGAATGTATTAGTTTGGAACAGAACATTCAGTTCTAACAAATCAAATTCAGTTTGCAAAATTCAATTTAAATTTTCTGCGATCAAGATATACAGAGCGCCTCCTCGGCCAATCAGCACCTCCGTTTTCTTTTGTAACATTTGTTGCTACCCGGTTGCCATAGCGCCTCTTCGGCCAATCCCTGGTCAAGCCAGACTAACTTCTTCCTCTGTTTAGTGGCGCCATGGCAACCAGGTGGCAACAAATGTCACAAAAGAAAACGGAGGTGCTGATTGGCCGAGGAGGCGCTCTGTGTACTTCGACCGCAGAAAATTGAAATTGAAGTTTGCGAACTGATACTCAATACCTTATTTTATCAATAAAACCTTTTAAGTCAAAGGACAATTTCTCCAACTGTGGACTGGTGAATACCTGAAGTCTTTGAGGTTACTTTCTAACTCGTTACAGATCAACAATTCTTGATCGCAGGTCTTCGGACATCTTTTTTGTGAGGCATGGTTGAGCAGATGCTTCTTATGAACAGCAAACTCAGAAAGTTTAAGTTTTTTTTTACATGTCAAAGTATCTCTACACCGCACTCACATTTCACTTAATTGTTAGGACTCCAAGTTTGCTAATTCCTGACTCCAATTAGCTCTTAATGGAGTCGTTAGCCAAATCATTCACTTACTGTTTCCACCAGCATTATGAACGTTTAATGGATGTGTTCAATAAAGACATGACATATTATAATGGTTTGTCTGGTATTAGGTTAGGCATGTTGTGTTTGTCTATATTTGGGACTTAGATGCAGATCAGATCACACTTTTTGACAAATGTATGCAGAAAACTCTTCTTTTGCAACTGTAATTGTTAACTAGCAGCCATGAATTCTACCAGCTGAACCTTTAATAAACAGGTCTCAGGACAAAGTCAGCATCCTCACCATCAGATGATTCATTTAGAAGACATTTAACCCTTTATAGGGTTAAATGTCTCCTGGAAATTAAAAACATCAACCCTGAAGTGTTATTGGAGGATATTACAAGACTTCTTGCAAAATGTTTCATTTTTATATTGCAAATCGAGGTCAGTTGAGTCATTATTATTATTATTATTATTATTATTATTATTATTATTATTATAGTTTATTTCCAACAGCAAAATAAATAGACAAATACACATCATCTGCATCCATCACCACTTTATCTTTTACCTTAAAACTATTTATTATCTTTTTAGACTACTTATTACATATGCGTTATGTCTGAATGTCTTTTTTAAAGCACCTTACATATGAGAAGCACACATACATTTAGTTGTATACTTTTTTAAATACAATGACAATAAAGGAAAGCTTGAATCTTGTATGATTTACTGATTGGTCAGATGCCACAGTGTCACTATCTGTGATGGAGAAATCCATGTGGTTCTATGAGGAGACCTGTTATAGATGTTAAGTTAAGTTTAAAAAAAAATAAAAAAAAATAAAAGAATGTCCGCTCAAGTTACCAAATATGGTTCTTTGCCTGATAAAGGGTTAAAGATTCAGATACAAAATACAGAAATAGATAAATTACAGAGGTAAAATGTATACTTTTGAAAATGAAGATGGAGCAGGACAGTTTACCTGATCTTACTTTTATTTAGACGCCGTCGCCGTTTTCCCTTCCATCCATATGTCCTCAGGAATGACCGGCCTTAATGGACACTTTTATCCAAAGTAACTTACAATAAATGCATCCAGTCATGTTGGTTCAGCCTGAACAAGTGCAAGAAACCTGCCGGTACATCAGCTGATTTAAGCACTGTGTTTAGAGACGATACAAGAAAAAGAAAGTCCGTTTTTTCAGCTGACTGAACAGTATTCCATGATTATTTATTCACAGAAGATAGGAACATTAAACTGTGAGGTCTTCAGCTTTCAGAATCCGTAAAACAAATGATTTCTGATTAGGAAATATTTTAAAAGGTGGTATGTTCCTCTAACATCTCTGTCAGAATGGACTCATTGTTTCCTCTTTTTGTTTTTCACAGAAATGGAACGTGTCTGGCCACAAAGGTCGAAGTACACATTAACGGAGACACTGTGACAATTTCAGGTGAGTTAACGGATCCGTTAGTTCTGTTTCTGATCAATTAAAGCTGCAGATTCTTCACATGACTGTCAGGTTTTAATTTACTGAAGGATATAAAGTAGCTTGGGACGCTTCTAAGAATCAGCATTGGCCTTTTTCTGTGTACAGACAGATTCTCAAAGTCAAGGAATTTACAAGCAGTTTTAACCAAACTAGCATCGCAGCTCTGAGACGGTCAGTCCACCAAGACTCCAAACTAGAGATTGTTGCAGTAATGTTGCCACCAGAACTTCCTCTGAGGTAATAAATGAGGTGAGAAGTCATCTCGGTTTGTATTGAGTTAGATAGGATCGTGGCAAATCTACAAGAAAAAAGTAGCAGATTTGTGAGATTGAAAGTGGCAAATCTAGGAGAAAAAGTTGCAAATTTATGAGAATTAAAGTGGCAAATCAACAAGAAAAATGTTGCAGGTCTATGAGAAAAAAGTGACAAATCGAAGAAAAAATTGCAAATTTATGAGAATTAAAAGTGGAAAATCTAGGAGAAAAAATTGCAAATTCATGGGATTAAAGTGGCAAATATATGTGAAAAAAGTCACAAATTTATGAGATTAAAAGTGGCAATTCTAGGATTAAATGTTTCAAATTTATCAGATTAAAAGTGGTAAATCAATGGGACTTAAAGTGGCAAATCTACAAGAAAAACATTGCAGGTCTATGAGAAAAAAAGTGACAAATCTACAAGGAAAAAAGGGGTAAATCTAGGAGAACCATCCTGTAGCTGCTGCCTGGTTCAGATGCAGATTATTGTTGTTTTTTCTGTCTTTGTTTCTGTCCTCAGTCCCCAACAAATAGGCAAATCTACAAGAAAAACTTTGCAAATTCATGAGATTAAAAGTAGCAAATCTACAAAAAAAAAGTTGCAAATTTACAAGAAAAAAGTGGCAAATTTATGAGATAAAAAGTGGCAAATCTAGGAGAAAAATTTGCAAATGTGTGAGGATTAAAAGTGGAAAATCTAGGAGAAAAAATTGCAAATTAATGGGATTAAAGTGGCAATTCTAGGATAAAATGTTTCAAATTTATCAGATTAAAAGTGGTAAATCAATGGGAATTAAAGTGACAAATCTACAAGAAAAAAAGTTACAAATATATGAGATAAAAAGTGGCAAATCTAGCAGAAACAGCCTGTAGCTGCTGCCTGGTCCAGATGCAGATTATTGTTGTTTTTTCTGTCTTTGTTTGTGTCCTCAGTCCCCAACATCACCTCCCACTTCCACCTGATCCCGGGCTGTGACGGCTGCATGGTGATGAACATCAAGAACACGGCCAGGAACCTCGGCAGCCTGGTCCAGAAGCTCCACCTCAACGCCAACGTCACAGACGAGGAGCTCCACTTCCCTGCTCTTTATCTGATGGGTAGGAAGGAACGAACCTCAGAGCTAAATCACTCATTTTATATATCTGAAACATTCATTAATTGTTGATGTTTTGTCTGCAGCCAGAGAGTCGAGCCTGCAGGACTCGGACCTGGAGCGCTTCAAGCAGCAGGCGAGCTGCCTCGGGTTCTCCGGAGAACCAGACTACCACTACGACCCCAAGAACGGTGCTCCACCTGCTACACCTGCCTGGTTAACCCTTAATACAGGGGTGTCAAACTCAAATACACAATGGGCCAAAATTTAAAACTTGAATAAAATCGCGGGCCAACATTGAACAAATAAACCTTTTAATATCTACCAAACATGTTTTGCTTTAACATTAAATATGGAACCAGCAACGCTTATAAACATACAATATATAACTAAATAGTGCAGACATGCAAAATCAATTTTCAAATAAAAAACAACATCAATGTCATTAATTTATTAAATAAAAATTAAATAAAAATCGTATGCCTCTTTTCTATTTGCATCCTTCTGATTTAAATATCAAAATAAACTTTTTCAACAGGTTAATACATTTAAAAATAAAATAACAATAATTTATCTAGTATTAGTGGTAAATGCGGCATATAATACCGGCGGGTCAGCTTTTATAGTACAATAATTATATAATAATTTGATATTGGCTCGCGGGCCAAATAAAATTACACTGCGGGCCAAATTTGACCCGCGGGCCAGAGTTTGACACCCCTGCCTTAATAGGACACTCATTGAAAAACTTGCAAATTCCAAATTTGAACCCTAGAGAATATTGGAGGATATTACATACCGCCAGAATGTGTAAAAAAAACCCATATGAAAATAACATTTTGAGAAAAAAGTTTACTAGATTAAAGTGGCAAATCTACGAGAATTTTTTTTGCAGATTTATGAGATTTAAAGTGTTGAATCTGGGAGAAAAAAGTTGCTTTTTTTCTCGTAAATCTGCTACTTTTTTCGCACAGACTTGCCACTTTAAATCTCTTAAATCTGCGACTTTTTTTCTTGTAGATTTGCCACTTTAATCTGGTAAATTTTTTCTCAAAATATTACCTGAAGTTACTAAATATAGTTCTTTGCCTGATAAAGGGTTAAACAATGCGAGATGTGTGACGTCAGGCAGAAAGAACTGATTCCTTTCTCTCTCTCTTTCTGTCTGCAGAGTTCTGTGCTGAAGGCGAGGGCGTGATGCAGAAGTTTGTACTTTGAAAACAGCTTTCCTGAACACTGAAACTGAGGAAGTAAAGAGACAAAACGTGATCAAACATCAAACCTGTGGTCTGTGTTTTTTTTATTCATAATTAATGAAAAACGATACAGTTTAAATCCCTTCAAATCTGCATCTTTGCTGCGCTTTGCTGTTTTAACTTCTCATAATGAAGTTAAAGCCAGTGTCAGTGTTTAGTTTGTTTCCTTTAAGCTTTTACTTTGAAATCCTGTTCGCTAAACGTTGTGAAAATGAACGCTCGATTTAAAGGAAGTGACTGTGAGTCGTGTCCGACTTTTTTAATCTCATAAATTTGCCACTTTTTTTCTTCTAGATTTGCCACTTTTTTCTCATATATTTCCCACTTTAATCTCATACATTTGTGACTTCTTTCAATCTGTGACTTTTCTTCTCATAGGGTTACCGCTTCTAATCTCATAAACTTGCCACTTTTTTCATGTAGATTTGCCACTTTAAATCTGATAAATCTGTGACTTTTTCCTCCTAGATTTGCCACTATAATCTCATAAATTTGCCACTTTTTTCTCCTAGATTTGCCAATTTAAATCACATAAATCTGCTACTTTCATCTCGAAATATTCCCTCCCCCTAAACATCCAGTGGGGGTCGAACACTGAGAATGATGCATGCTGGTCCGATGGGCGGGGCTCAGCAGAGATTATAATATATTTAACAGTGATGAGCGAATGTTTGCCTAAACATTTCTGCCTGCCTCTCCAGCTTTAATCGTAATGTAACACAACTAAGTGATGGAAGAGTTTGATACGTCCAGGCTGTCTCCGTCCTGACCTCTTGTACTTTATTCTCTGTGTTTGTACAAGCAGGACGCCGAGTAAATCAGTAACTTAATAATACACAAAAACATCAGTGTTGTTATGAAACCCTGCGTCAACACTGCAAAAAAGGTGTTTAGTCTAAAAACCAGATCAAACAGTAAATCTAAAGGTCTAAAACCAGATCAAACAGTAAATCTAAAGGTCTAAAACCAGATCAAACAGTAAATCTAAAGGTCTAAAAACCAGATCAAACAGTAAATCTGAGGGAAATGATCTTGCTGCATGGACAGATAATTTACCTTGACAAGATTTATTAAATTAAGATTATTAAATCTAGAAATAAGCATGTTGAACACTTAGAATAATAAATTAACTCTTAAAACCAGATAAAGTAAAGCTGCCAGCAGTGATGAACTGGCCCGAGCAGAGTGACCTGATGATTATTTGGTTCTTAGCAAGATAAAAAAAAAACTTTAGATTTAGAAGTGTTAGATAATGTTAATTTCTTAGTTTAAGCTTTCAACATGCTTATTTCTAGATTTAATAAAAACCAGGAAAAATTGTCAGAAAAGCAGAAAAAAATAGTTAGAAAATCTGAAAAAAGAGTCAAAATAAGAAATGAACTCTTTCTGTTTTTCTAAGTGTTCAACATGCTAATTTTTAGATTTAATAAAACAACAAAAAATAGTCTGAACAACAGGAAAAAATAGTCAGAAAAACAGAAAAAAATAGTCAGAAAAACAGAAAAAAATAATCAGAAAAACAGAAAAAATAGTCAGAAAAGCAGAAAAAATAGTCAGAAAAGCAGAAAAAAATAGTTAGAAAATCTGAAAAAAGAGTCAGAAAAACAGAAAAAAATAGTCAGAAAAACAGAAAAAAGAATTAGTCAGAAAAACAGAAAAAATTGTCAGAAAAACTGAAAAAAATTACCATGAAAAACAGAAAAAAATCACCATGAAAAACAGAAAAAATTGTCTGAAAAACAGGAAACAATAATAAGAAAAACAATCATTAAGTTATATGTCCATGCAGCAAGATCGTTTCCCTCAGACTTACTGTCTTATCTGGTTTTGAGACACTCCTCTTTTACAGCGTACAGCTTCACCTCAGATCTCCTCTGAACCTGAAACAGGAGGTGGATAAACAAACAAACAATCATTTTATGTCAATAAAACCCAGAAGCTTGTAAGTGTATAAAGGCGGAGCGGCTCCCGGAGCTCAGTCATTATATCCTGAATCATCATGAACCTGCAGCTCGGCGGTCTTCTCCTGGTGGTGGCGCTGTTTACCAGCAGCTCGACTCTAACGCCTGGATGCAGATTCTTTCGTCCTTTTTCCCTGACCGACCCCTCCACGGTAAGTCTGACTCCTTCTGACTCCTTCTGACTCCTGGCCCGGTCGCTGGGTTCGTTTATGGGCGCTGAAGGGACAGTTTGGGGTTTTGGATGTGAAGTTGTATGAAATAAAGAACTTCTGTTTTCAAATTTAATTGATTTTTATTCGTTTTAAACCTCTGAAGTTCATCAGATTTTGGTTCAAATTAGTCAACTTCCTCTGCATTAATTTCTGTCTGTTCAGCATCTTTCAGTCTGTCCTTACATCACATCATGGCTCCTTTTTCTACACAGAAACTAGCTATCAGTCAGATTTTACATTTTATTTTAATTAACAAAGTATAAAGCTGCCAGGAACCCGAAATACAAACAAAAGACACAGGTTTCTATGGAAATGTACCTTTTTTTTGTTTTTTGTTTTTTTTGTTTTACCATTTATACATACAGAAACAGCAGTCATTTTGTTTCTTTGTAAGACATTTTGTGTCTTTTTGTGTCTTTTTTGTATCTTTTTTTAGTCATTTTATGTCTTTTTTGGTCTTTTTGTGTCTTTTTTGATCATTTTGTGTCTTCTGTGTGTTTTTTTGGTCATTTTGTGTTTTTTTGTGATCATTTGTGTCTTTTTATAGTCATTTTGTGTCTTTTTTGGTCATTTTGTGCCTGTTTTTAGTCATTTTGTGTCTTTTTTTGGTCATTTTGTGCCTTTTTGTAGTCATTTTGTGTCTTTTTTTGGTTATTTTGTGTCTTTTTGTGGTCATAGTCTGTCTGGATGTGATGAAGAAGTCATGATTTGGAGCTTTTGGAGACTCCAGAGTTACAGGAACCTCTGAAGTCAGGAGATTTTGGTTCAAATTAGTCAACTTCCTCTGCATTAATTTCTGTCTGTTCAGCATCTTTCAGTCTGTCCTTACATCACATGCATGGCTCCTTTTTCTCCACAAAACTAGCTATCAGTCAGATTTTACATTTTATTTTAATTAACAAAGTATAAAGCTGCCAGGAACCCAAAATACAAACAAAAGACACAGGTTTCTATGGAAATGTACCTTTTTTAAAACCATTTATACACACAAAAACAGCAGAAAAAACAATAAAAATTAACACTACAAAACAGTCTATTTGCATGTAAATTAAAAATAGTAATAGTTTTCATTGTAGAAAGAAAATTCACATTTTTAAAAATGGTCTAGAAACATAAATGTCACACTCTGATTGACCTTACCTGTAAATGTTTGATATATATGAGAATATGTTTTTCTGTATATTCTGTGTTGTTCCTGTGGACCCCAGGAAGACTAGCTGGTTACTAAGGTACCAGCTAATGGGGATCCTTAATAAATAAACAAATAAATAAACAAACTGTGAAAGCTCCTATGATTGAACTTTAACTGCTTTCTCAGCTTGTCTACATATCAGATATAAATAAAGTTATTACTGTAAATAAAACGTGTATTTTCAATAAATCGATGGACTCCAGAGGGTTATGGGTGAGTTTGCTGGTTTTTAATTTTTTTGTTTTAGTTTTTTTATAATCTGCCACTTTCTTTTGTAGATTTGTCACTTTAAATCTCATCAATCTGCCACTTTTTTCTCCTAGATTTGCCACTTTTAATCTCATAAATTTGCCATTTTTTTCTCATGAATTTCCCACTTTTAATCTCATAAATCTGTGATTTTTCAAAAGGATTTTGTATTAAAAAAAGTTGACAATTTTACTCAGTTTTTGTTTAGTTTTGTAACCACATAATACAGTTTCACTTAGTTATCGTTTTTTTAATTCTTATTTCAGTTAACAAAAAATGTTTTTTCAATTCTAGATTTCGTTATTTTGTTATTTTCCCTTAACTACAATAACCTTGGTGTGTGTGTGTGTTTGTGTGTGTGTGTGTGTGTGTGTGTGTGCAGATGTACGGCAGGTGGAACTTACTCGCCGGTTTCAGCGATTGTGAAATATTGAACGCCATGTCGAGTAAAAACCGGAGCTCGTGGCTGAACATCGCGCAGTCACCCAACCCCAACGAGTTTGTGCTGACTCAGCATGACCGGATGTGAGTCCAGAACTGATGACTCATCACTTCTGTCAATTACATTTTTGAAATATTTTCCTGCTGTTTTGCTGGAAGACAGAATCCTTCTGTCGATGCAGAGGAACGGTTGTTTTCAGATTGTTTTCCACTCGCGAGACCTTTTCCAGGATTTCAAATATGTTCTTGAATCATCAGAAGAGGCTCCGCTAGATTTGCCACTTTAAATTTCATGAATTTGCCACTTTTTTTCTCTTAGATTGCCACTTTAATCTCATAAATTTGCCACTTTTTTATTCTAGGTTTGCCACTTTATTCTCATAAATCTGCTACTTTTTTCCAAGATTTGCCACTTTAATCTCATAAATCTGTGACTTTTTTCTCCTATATTTTCCACTTTAATCTCATAAATTTGACACTTTTCTTCTCCTAGATTTGACACTTAATCTCATGAATTTGCCACTTTTTTCTTCTAGATTTGACACTTTAAATCTCATGAATTTGCCACTTTTTTCTTCTAGATTTGACACTTTAAATCTCATGAATTTGCCACTTTTTTATTCTAGGTTTGCCACTTTAAATCTCATAAACTTGCCACTTTTTTATTCTAGGTTTGCCACTTCATTCTCATAAATCTGCTACTTTTTTTCCTAGATTTGCCACTATTAATCTCATAAATCTGTGACTTTTTTCCTCCTAGATTTACCACTTTAAATCTCATGAATTTGCCACTTTTTTCTCTTAGATTGCCACTTGAATCTCATAAATTTGCCACTATTTTATCCTAGATTTGCCACTTTTAATCTCATAAATTTGACACTTTTCTTCTCCTAGATTTGACACTTAATCTCATGAATTTGCCACTTTTTTCTTCTAGATTTGACACTTTAAATCTCATGAATTTGCCACTTTTTTATTCTAGGTTTGCCACTTTAAATCTCATAAACTTGCCACTTTTTTATTCTAGGTTTGCCACTTCATTCTCATAAATCTGCTACTTTTTTTCCTAGATTTGCCACTATTAATCTCATAAATCTGTGACTTTTTTCCTCCTAGATTTACCACTTTAAATCTCATGAATTTGCCACTTTTTTCTCTTAGATTGCCACTTGAATCTCATAAATTTGCCACTATTTTATCCTAGATTTGCCACTTTTAATCTCATAAATTTGCCACTTTTTTCTTCTAGATTTGCCACTTTTAATCTCATGAATTTGCCACTTTTTTCTTCTAGATTTGCCACTTTATTCTCATAAATCTGCTACTTTTTTTTTCTAGATTTGCCACTTTAATCTCATAAATCTGTGACTTTTTTTCTCCAAGATTTGCCACTTTAATCTCATAAATTTGCCGGTTTATCTTCTAGATTTGCCACTGTTAATCTCATAAAGTTTCCACTTTTTCTTCTAGGTTTGCCACTTTATTCTCATAGATCTACTACTTTTTTTCTCCAATATTTGCCACTTTTAATCTCATAAATTTGCCACTTTTTTCTTCTAGATTTGCCACTTTAAATCTCATGAATTTGCCACTTTTTCCTCCTAGATTTGCCACTATTAATCTCATAAATCTGTGACTTTTTCCTCCTAGATTTACCACTTTAATCTCATAAATTTTCCACTTTTTTATCCTAGATTTGCCACTTTTAATCTCATAAATTTGCCACTTTTTTCTTCTAGATTTGCCACTTTATTCTCATAAATCTACTACTTTTTTCTCCTATATTTGACACTTTATTCTCATTAATCTGTGACTTTTTTCTCCTATATTTGCCACTTTAATCTCATAAATTTGCCACTTTTTTCTTTGTCACAACTCTGTGTTTTCTTCCAGAAATGGAACCTGCGTGGTTACATCTATGACTGTTGCCGTCGACGGCGACACGGCCACGATGTCATGTGAGTTACTGGAGTTGCCATGTGTTTGTTCTGTTGCCGGGCAGATTACGTTTCTGACCTTTTACTGTTATTCTCCTAGATTTGCCACTTTTAATCTCATAAACCTGCAACTTTTTTCTAGTAGATTTGCCACTTTAGTCCCATAAATTTGCATTTTTTTCTCCTAGATTTGCCACTTTTAATCTCATAAATCTGCTACTTTTTGCTTGTGGACTTGTCACGTTAATCTCATGAATTTGCAACATTTTTCTCGCAGATTTGTCACTTTTTTTTCTCATAGAACTGCAACGTTTTTCTTATAGATTTGCCACTTCAATCTCCTGAATTTGCTATTTTTTCTTGCAGATTTGTCACTTTTTTTCTTAGAAAATTTGCAACTTTTTACTTGTAGATTTGCCACTTTTAATTATCATAAATTTGAAACTTTTTCTTGTAGATCTTCCAATAAATCTGCTACATTTTGCTCATGGATTTGCCACTTTAATCTTATGAATTTGCAATTTTTTACTTGTATATTTGCCACTTTTGAATGAACTGAATGAATGAACTCTTTATTGTCATTGCACAGAGTAACAAGTACAAGTACAACGAAATTGAGCCATCAACCCGTCCAGAATGCATAAAACACCCACAAACAATATCACAAGGTAGACAGGACAGGAAGACAGGGTATGAAGAGAGAGAAATACAGCACACATGAGGAGAGGAAAGGAGGAAAAAAGCATGAAAAAAAACCTCAGCAACATGGCATGGTACACTTTCACAACATGAATAGACTCATGACGTGCGGGCGGGGGGGGGGCAGCATAGCCAGGCGGCCATCTGGATCCGCAGCCACCCGGCGCAGCTCTCAGACCCGCCTGTCTCGCTGGGGGTATGAAGCGTCGAAGGCGTGGGTTGGGGGGTGGTTGGGGTAGGGATGTATGCATGTCAGTATATGTGGAAGTTCGTGTGTGTAGGCCTGAGACACGCCTATTGTCAAGCACCAAACAGTTTGTCTCAGTTCGCTGGAATTACAAAAGTGATAAGCCTGGACGTTGCTAAGGAGATGACCTTCCTTCCTGGGCTCCAGGGCAAAGGCAGACAGTTCAACAGGTGGTTGTGGGAGTCGAGAGGGGGGGAGGATGGGATGGTAGTGTCCCACTACATATCTCAGCAGGGAAGATTAGCAACGGCCTTCGAGCCAAGGCTGTTGTTTTGGGGAAGCCAGATAAGATTGGAATTTGAGCTGTGGGTGGAAGTGGTTTCGATTTCTGCTACTAATCCTGTCGATGGTAAAAATGTCCCTCCCGGTCTCCGGATCGTTCCCTCTCCAGGGCTGCCACCCTTTCCTGAATGGTATCCACGGTGCGGTTTGTGACCACAGTCTGAGCTCCGACAGCCCTGGCCATACATTCAATCATCACGGGCAGCTTAATGGGGCCTTTGACAGCTGACACCTTTTCCTTTGTGTTGTGTGATAAACCAGAGCAAAGCCCAATCCAAACAGCAAAAACCCTGTTATCATGGTTCCGAATAGGTAAAGATCTTCAATGTCCTCCAGAGACAGAGGTGCCAGGCACACGACACGCCACCTGCTCCAGGCGTCCATCGTGTACCCAGCCACAAAAGTCCCCTCGGGACAGGCGGGCTCCCCAGAACTGCGACTTCTCGTCGAGAAGATGGTGTCAATTGCGTTAAGAGACCAGTTGATCAAATCCATGGTTTTGGTTTTTTTGAGAGCAGTGTAGAGAGAGTCTTCCAAAAGTTAGACAGTAGACGAGACGAGACGAGAGGAGCGAAGCAGGGAAAAACACAATGGGAGGGAGAGAGAAAAAAGATGCGACCGCCTCCGTTGAGAGCCAAACAAGCTTTTTTTAATTAAAATTTAATTTAAAGCACTTTTAATTCTTATGAAGATTCTAGCAAACACAAAATCAGTTTCCAGAAATGTTACAATGCACACGTTCTTAGGACTTCAGTCTAAATATCCATTTTCTCTTTCCAAAGTCGGCAACGTCTCCTCACAGTTCCAGCTGCGTCCGGCCTGTGATGACTGCCTGTTCATGAAAATGAACAGCACGGTCAGGAACCTCAACAAGATGCTTCAAGGGACCAACTCCGACGGCAAGATAACAGCGGACGAGACTTCTTTTCGTCATTTTTATCTGATTGGTAGGAATGAACGGGACTGAGAGCTAAATCACACATTTTATATGTGAAACATTCATTAATTGTTGTTGTTTTGTTTGCAGCCAGAGAGTCGAGGATGCAGGACTGGGAGCTGGGGCGCTTCAAGCTGCCGAACTCGGAACTGGAGGGATCCGAGTACTCAGAACTGGAGATCTTCAAGCAGCAGGCGAGCTGCTTCGGGTTCTCCAGAGAACCAGCATTTCAGCACGACCCCAAGAACGGTGCTCCACCTGTTACACCTGGCTGACTAAACCATGACGTCTATATTGTGTGACGTCAGGCAGAAAGAACTGATTTCTCTCTCTCTTTCTGTCTGCAGAGTTCTGTGCTGAAGGCGAGGGCGTCAAGATAACAATCTGAAGTTAACAATAACAACTTTCCTGAATCTTTCAAACAGAAACTGAGAAAGTAAAGAGACAAAAAGTGACATCCATAGTGTGATTTATTCCTCTGGATTTATTTAGTCAATGTTGTAATACAAAGGCTTTAAAACTGCCACCATCTCACCATTCCTGCAGCCTTAAACCCTTAATAGGACACTCATTGAAATACATGCAAATTCCAAATTTCAACACTAGAGAATATTGGAGGATATTATATACAGCCAGAATGTGTAAAAAAAAAGAAAAAAACATACAGACCCGGGGGAGTGGAGTAATATTTAGAAAAAATAGTTTATGAGATTAAAGTGGTGAATCTGTGAGAAAAAAGTTGCTTTTTCCCCACTTTTTTTCTCGTAAATCTTGTAGATTTGCCACTTTAACCTAGTAAATTTGCAATTTTTTATCTTAGATTTGCCACTTTTAATCTCATAAATTAACCACTTTTTTGTTCTAGATTTGCCACTTTAATATCATAAATCTGTGACTTTTTTCTCCTAGATTTGCCACTTTAAATCTCATGAATTTGCCACTTTTTTCTCCTAGATTTGCCAATTTAATCATATAAATTACCAACTTTTTTTTCTCCTAGGTATGCCACTTTTAATCTCATGAATCTGCAACGTTTTTCTCCAAGATTTGCCACTGTAATCTCATAAATCTGTGACTTTTCTTCTCTTAAATTTGCCACTTTAATCCCATAAATTTACATTTTTTTCTCCCATATTTGCCACTTTTTATCTCATAAATTTGCAACTTTTTTCTTGTAGATTTGTCACTTTTTTTCTCGTAGACCTGCAACATTTTTCTTGTAGATTTGCCACAAAATAATCCCATAAATTTGCAACTTTTTCTTCTAGATTTGCCACTTTTAATCTCTTAAATCTGCAACTTTTTTCTCCTAAATTTGGTACTTTTTATCTCCTAAATTTGCAACTTTTTTCTTGTAGATTTGTCCCTTTTTTCTCATAGACCTGCAATGTTTTTCTTGTAGATTTGCCACATTAATCCCATAAATTTGCAACTTTTTCTCCTAGATTTGCCACTTTTTATCTCATGAATTTGCTACTGTTTCTCATAGATTTGCCACTTTTAATTCTCAGAAATGTGCAACTTCTTTAGCCTAGATTTGCCGCCCCCTTTTTTTTTTTAATGAATATGCTACTTTTTTTCAGAGTTTAAAGCACAAAGTGTCAGTTAGGCAGCGAAGGGAGGTGGACGGGTCAGAAAAACAGGAATTTCACCAGGAGACATGAAAAAAAAGAATCAAATAATACATAAAAATACCCCAAAAAATGTTTAAAATGGCCAAATTACATGTAAAAAAAAACGGCTAAAATGTCTCTTTCGTTTTTGTCACAGTTTCCTGGACGATAAACTGAACTACTGTTTGCTCTCTGTGCTGTCCTGCACCGTAGACAGACGGATGACAATAAAGTTTCTCTTATCTTATAGTTTTGCCTTGATTTAGCTGTAGCTTTTCACACCAGAGCCTTAAATCCTCGTCAAGTGCACCACTGGGGCACAAGATTGCAAAGAGGCTCTTGTTTGCTGTTAAAGAATTGGAAAAATGTCGATGCAAAGAACATAGAGACATTCTCATATGCTGTAACAGCATCTTAGAAATCTGCAACTTTTTTTCTTTTAGATTTGACACTTAATCTCATAGATCTGCTACTTTTTCTCCTAGATTCGCCACTTTAACAACAATATGTTTGCCAGTATGTGTTTTTCTCCTTTCAGAGGCTGTAGCTGGCTCAGTTTAGAGGCTGTAGAAATTATATTATATGAACAGAGAAGATCCATGATGGAATAAAATAATAATACAATAATGCGCCAATATTCTGCTATTTTTAGTGAGAACTTGGTGATTTTTCTCTGACCTCAAGATATCTGATATAAAAATGGCCCGATATGTCTCCACAATGACAGACTGTTTCATGATGATAACATGCAGATTAGATTATTATTAAAAAGTTATGAGCGAATGTTTGCCTAAACATTTCTGCCTGCCTCACCAGCTTTAATCGTAATGTAACACAACTAAGTGATGGAAGAGTTTGATACGTCCAGGCTGTCTCCGTCCTGACCTCTTGTACTTTATTCTCTGTGTTTGTACAAGCAGGACGCCGAGTAAATCAGTAACTTAATAATACACAAAAACAACAGTGTTGTTATGAAACCCGCCTCTGCAGCTTCCCGTCAGATCTCCTCTGAACCTGAAACAGGAGGTGAATAAACAAACAAACAATCCTTTTATGTCAATAAAACCCAGAAGCTTGTAACTGTATAAAGGCGGAGCGGCTCCCGGAGCTCAGTCGTTATATCCTGAATCATCATGAACCTGCAGCTCGGCGGTCTTCTCCTGGTGGCGGCGCTGTTTACCAGCAGCTCGACTCTGACGCCTGGATGCAGATTCTTGCTTCCTCCTTTTTCCCTGACCGACCCCTCCACGGTAAGTCTGACTCCTTCTGACTCCTTCTGACTCCTGGCCCGGTCGCTGGGTTCGTTTATGGGCGCTGAAGGGACAGTTTGGGGTTTTGGATGTGAAGTTGTATGAAATGAAAAACTTCTGTTTTCAAATTTAGTTGATTTTTATTCGTTTTAAACCTCTGAAGTTCATCAGATTTTGGTTCAAATTAGTCAACTTCCTCTGCATTAATTTCTGTCTGTTCAGCATCTTTCAGTCTGTCCTTACATCACATCATGGCTCCTTTTTCTACACACAAACTAGCTATCAGTCAGATTTTACATTTTATTTTAATTAACAAAGTATAAAGCTGCCAGGAACCCAAAATACAAACAAAAGACACAGGTTTCTATGGAAATGTACCTTTTTTTTGTTTTTTGTTTTTTTTGTTTTACCATTTATACATACAGAAACAGCAGTCATTTTGTTTCTTTGTAAGACATTTTGTGTCTTTTTGTGTCTTTTTTGTATCTTTTTTTAGTCATTTTATGTCTTTTTTGGTCTTTTTGTCTTTTTTGATCATTTTGTGTCTTCTGTGTGTTTTTTTGGTCATTTTGTGTTTTTTTGTGATCATTTGTGTCTTTTTATAGTCATTTTGTGTCTTTTTTGGTCATTTTGTGCCTGTTTTTAGTCATTTTGTGTCTTTTTTTGGTCATTTTGTGCCTTTTTGTAGTCATTTTGTGTCTTTTTTTGGTTATTTTGTGTCTTTTTGTGGTCATAGTCTGTCTGGATGTGATGAAGAAGTCATGATTTGGAGCTTTTGGAGACTCCAGAGTTACAGGAACCTCTGAAGTCAGGAGATTTTGGTTCAAATTAGTCAACTTCCTCTGCATTAATTTCTGTCTGTTCAGCATCTTTCAGTCTGTCCTTACATCACATGCATGGCTCCTTTTTCTCCACACAAACTAGCTATCAGTCAGATTTTACATTTTATTTTAATTAACAAAGTATAAAGCTGCCAGGAACCCAAAATACAAACAAAAGACACAGGTTTCTATGGAAATGTACCTTTTTTAAAACCATTTATACACACAAAAACAGCAGAAAAAACAATAAAAATTAACACTACAAAACAGTCTATTTGCATGTAAATTAAAAATAGTAATAGTTTTCATTGTAGAAAGAAAATTCACATTTTTAAAAATGGTCTAGAAACATAAATGTCACACTCTGATTGACCTTACCTGTAAATGTTTGATATATATGAGAATATGTTTTTCTGTATATTCTGTGTTGTTCCTGTGGACCCCAGGAAGACTAGCTGGTTACTAAGGTACCAGCTAATGGGGATCCTTAATAAATAAACAAATAAATAAACAAACTGTGAAAGCTCCTATGATTGAACTTTAACTGCTTTCTCAGCTTGTCTACATATCAGATATAAATAAAGTTATTACTGTAAATAAAACGTGTATTTTCAATAAATCGATGGACTCCAGAGGGTTATGGGTGAGTTTGCTGGTTTTTAATTTTTTTGTTTTAGTTTTTTTATAATCTGCCACTTTCTTTTGTAGATTTGTCACTTTAAATCTCATCAATCTGCCACTTTTTTCTCCTAGATTTGCCACTTTTAATCTCATAAATTTGCCATTTTTTTCTCATGAATTTCCCACTTTTAATCTCATAAATCTGTGATTTTTCAAAAGGATTTTGTATTAAAAAAAGTTGACAATTTTACTCAGTTTTTGTTTAGTTTTGTAACCACATAATACAGTTTCACTTAGTTATCGTTTTTTTAATTCTTATTTCAGTTAACAAAAAATGTTTTTTCAATTCTAGATTTCGTTATTTTGTTATTTTCCCTTAACTACAATAACCTTGGTGTGTGTGTGTGTTTGTGTGTGTGTGTGTGTGTGTGTGTGTGCAGATGTACGGCAGGTGGAACTTACTCGCCGGTTTCAGCGATTGTGAAATATTGAACGCCACGTCGAGTAAAAACCTGAGCTCGTGGCTGAACATCGCGCAGTCACCCAACCCCAACGAGTTTGTGCTGACTCAGCATGACCGGATGTGAGTCCAGAACTGATGACTCATCACTTCTGTCAATTACATTTTTGAAATATTTTCCTGCTGTTTTGCTGGAAGACAGAATCCTTCTGTCGATGCAGAGGAACGGTTGTTTTCAGATTGTTTTCCACTCGCGAGACCTTTTCCAGGATTTCAAATATGTTCTTGAATCATCAGAAGAGGCTCCGCTAGATTTGCCACTTTAAATTTCATGAATTTGCCACTTTTTTCTCTTAGATTGCCACTTTAATCTCATAAATTTGCCACTTTTTTATTCTAGGTTTGCCACTTTATTCTCATAAATCTGCTACTTTTTTCCAAGATTTGCCACTTTAATCTCATAAATCTGTGACTTTTTTCTCCTATATTTTCCACTTTAATCTCATAAATTTGACACTTTTCTTCTCCTAGATTTGACACTTAATCTCATAGATCTGCTACTTTTTTCTTCTAGATTTGCCACTTTAAATCTCATGAATTTGCCACTTTTTTATTCTAGGTTTGCCACTTTAAATCTCATAAACTTGCCACTTTTTTATTCTAGGTTTGCCACTTCATTCTCATAAATCTGCTACTTTTTTTCCTAGATTTGCCACTATTAATCTCATAAATCTGTGACTTTTTTCCTCCTAGATTTACCACTTTAAATCTCATGAATTTGCCACTTTTTTCTCTTAGATTGCCACTTTAATCTCGTAAATTTGCCACTATTTTATCCTAGATTTGCCACTTTTAATCTCATAAATTTGCCACTTTTTTCTTCTAGATTTGCCACTTTTAATCTCATGAATTTGCCACTTTTTTCTTCTAGATTTGCCACTTTATTCTCATAAATCTGCTACTTTTTTTTTCTAGATTTGCCACTTTAATCTCATAAATCTGTGACTTTTTTTCTCCAAGATTTGCCACTTTAATCTCATAAATTTGCCGGTTTATCTTCTAGATTTGCCACTGTTAATCTCATAAAGTTTCCACTTTTTTCTTCTAGGTTTGCCACTTTATTCTCATAGATCCACTACTTTTTTTCTCCAATATTTGCCACTTTTAATCTCATAAATTTGCCACTTTTTTCTTCTAGATTTGCCACTTTAAATCTCATGAATTTGCCACTTTTTTCTCCTAGATTTGCCACTATTAATCTCATAAATCTGTGACTTTTTTCTCCTAGATTTACCACTTTAAATCTCATGAATTTGCCACTTTTTTCTCTTAGATTGCCACTTTAATCTCATAAATTTGCCACTTTTTTCTTCTAGATTTGCCACTTTTAATCTCATGAATTTGCCACTTTTTTCTTCTAGATTTGCCACTTTATTCTCATAAATCTGCTACTTTTTTCTTCTAGATTTTCCACTTTAATCTCATAAATCTGTGACTTTTTTTCTCCAAGATTTGCCACTTTAATCTCATAAATTTGCCGGTTTATCTTCTAGATTTGCCACTGTTAATCTCATAAAGTTTCCACTTTTTCTTCTAGGTTTGCCACTTTATTCTCATAGATCTGCTACTTTTTTTCTCCAATATTTGCCACTTTTAATCTCATAAATTTGCCACTTTTTTCTTCTAGATTTGCCACTTTAAATCTCATGAATTTGCCACTTTTTTCTCCTAGATTTGCCACTATTAATCTCATAAATCTGTGACTTTTTCCTCCTAGATTTACCACTTTAATCTCATAAATTTTCCACTTTTTTATCCTAGATTTGCCACTTTTAATCTCATACATTTGCCACTTTTTTCTTCTAGATTTGCCACTTTATTCTCATGAATTTGCCACTTTTTTCTTCTAGATTTGCCACTTTATTCTCATAAATCTGCTACTTTTTTCTTCTAGATTTTCCACTTTAATCTCATAAATCTGTGACTTTTTTTCTCCAAGATTTGCCACTTTAATCTCATAAATTTGCCGGTTTATCTTCTAGATTTGCCACTGTTAATCTCATAAAGTTTCCACTTTTTCTTCTAGGTTTGCCACTTTATTCTCATAGATCTGCTACTTTTTTTCTCCAATATTTGCCACTTTTAATCTCATAAATTTGCCACTTTTTTCTTCTAGATTTGCCACTTTAAATCTCATGAATTTGCCACTTTTTTCTCCTAGATTTGCCACTATTAATCTCATAAATCTGTGACTTTTTCCTCCTAGATTTACCACTTTAATCTCATAAATTTTCCACTTTTTTATCCTAGATTTGCCACTTTTAATCTCATAAATTTGCCACTTTTTTCTTCTAGATTTGCCACTTTATTCTCATAAATCTACTACTTTTTTCTCCTATATTTGACACTTTATTCTCATTAATCTGTGACTTTTTTCTCCTATATTTGCCACTTTAATCTCATAAATTTGCCACTTTTTTCTTTGTCACAACTCTGTGTTTTCTTCCAGAAATGGAACCTGCGTGGTTACATCTATGACTGTTACCGTCGACGGCGACACGGCCACGATGTCATGTGAGTTACTGGAGTTGCCATGTGTTTGTTCTGTTGCCGGGCAGATTACGTTTCTGACCTTTTACTATTATTCTCCTAGATTTGCCACTTTTAATCTCATAAACCTGCAACTTTTTTCTAGTAGATTTGCCACTTTAGTCCCATAAATTTGCATTTTTTTCTCCTAGATTTGCCACTTTTAATCTCATAAATCTGCTACTTTTTGCTTGTGGACTTGTCACGTTAATCTCATGAATTTGCAACATTTTTCTCGCAGATTTGTCACTTTTTTTTCTCATAGAACTGCAACGTTTTTCTTATAGATTTGCCACTTCAATCTCCTGAATTTGCTATTTTTTCTTGCAGATTTGTCACTTTTTTTCTTAGAAAATTTGCAACTTTTTACTTGTAGATTTGCCACTTTTAATTATCATAAATTTGAAACTTTTTCTTGTAGATCTTCCAATAAATCTGCTACATTTTGCTCATGGATTTGCCACTTTAATCTTATGAATTTGCAATTTTTTACTTGTATATTTGCCACTTTTGAATGAACTGAATGAATGAACTCTTTATTGTCATTGCACAGAGTAACAAGTACAAGTACAACGAAATTGAGCCATCAACCCGTCCAGAATGCATAAAACACCCACAAACAATATCACAAGGTAGACAGGACAGGAAGACAGGGTATGAAGAGAGAGAAATACAGCACACATGAGGAGAGGAAAGGAGGAAAAAAGCATGAAAAAAAACCTCAGCAACATGGCATGGTACACTTTCACAACATGAATAGACTCATGACGTGCGGGCGGGGGGGGCAGCATAGCCAGGCGGATCCGCAGCCACCCGGCGCAGCTCTCAGACCCGCCTGTCTCGCTGGGGGTATGAAGCGTCGAAGGCGTGGGTTGGGGGGTGGTTGGGGTAGGGATGTATGCATGTCAGTATATGTGGAAGTTCGTGTGTGTAGGCCTGAGACACGCCTATTGTCAAGCACCAAACAGTTTGTCTCAGTTCGCTGGAATTACAAAAGCGATAAGCCTGGACGTTGCTAAGGAGATGACCTTCCTTCCTGGGCTCCAGGGCAAAGGCAGACAGTTCAACAGGTGGTTGTGGGAGTCGAGAGGGGGGGAGGATGGGATGGTAGTGTCCCACTACATATCTCAGCAGGGAAGATTAGCAACGGCCTTCGAGCCAAGGCTGTTGTTTTGGGGAAGCCAGATAAGATTGGAATTTGAGCTGTGGGTGGAAGTGGTTTCGATTTCTGCTACTAATCCTGTCGATGGTAAAAATGTCCCTCCCGGTCTCCGGATCGTTCCCTCTCCAGGGCTGCCACCCTTTCCTGGATGGTATCCACGGTGCGGTTTGTGACCACAGTCTGAGCTCCGACAGCCCTGGCCATACATTCAATCATCACGGGCAGCTTAATGGGGCCTTTGACAGCTGACACCTTTTCCTTTGTGTTGTGTGATAAACCAGAGCAAAGCCCAATCCAAACAGCAAAAACCCTGTTATCATGGTTCCGAATAGGTAAAGATCTTCAATGTCCTCCAGAGACAGAGGTGCCAGGCACACGACACGCCACCTGCTCCAGGCGTCCATCGTGTACCGAGCCACAAAAGTCCCCTCGGGACAGGCGGGCTCCCCAGAACTGTGACTTCTCGTCGAGAAGATGGTGTCAATTGCGTTAAGAGACCAGTTGATCAAATCCATGGTTTTGGTTTTTTTGAGAGCAGTGTAGAGAGAGTCTTCCAAAAGTTAGACAGTAGACGAGACGAGACGAGAGGAGCGAAGCAGGGAAAAACACAATGGGAGGGAGAGAGAAAAAAGATGCGACCGCCTCCGTTGAGAGCCAAACAAGCTTTTTTTAATTAAAATTTAATTTAAAGCACTTTTAATTCTTATGAAGATTCTAGCAAACACGAAATCAGTTTCCAGAAATGTTACAATGCACACGTTCTTAGGACTTCAGTCTAAATATCCATTTTCTCTTTCCAAAGTCGGCAACGTCTCCTCACAGTTCCAGCTGCGTCCGGCCTGTGATGACTGCCTGTTCATGAAAATGAACAGCACGGTCAGGAACCTCAACAAGATGCTTCAAGGGACCAACTTCGACGGCAAGATAACAGGGGACGAGACTTCTTTTCGTCATTTTTATCTGATTGGTAGGAATGAACGGGACTGAGAGCTAAATCACACATTTTATATGTGAAACATTCATTAATTGTTGTTGTTTTGTTTGCAGCCAGAGAGTCGAGGATGCAGGACTGGGAGCTGGGGCGCTTCAAGCTGCCGAACTCGGAACTGGAGGGATCCGAGTACTCAGAACTGGAGATCTTCAAGCAGCAGGCGAGCTGCTTCGGGTTCTCCAGAGAACCAGCATTTCAGCACGACCCCAAGAACGGTGCTCCACCTGTTACACCTGGCTGACTAAACCATGACGTCTATATTGTGTGACGTCAGGCAGAAAGAACTGATTTCTCTCTCTCTTTCTGTCTGCAGAGTTCTGTGCTGAAGGCGAGGGCGTCAAGATAACAATCTGAAGTTAACAATAACAACTTTCCTGAATCTTTCAAACAGAAACTGAGAAAGTAAAGAGACAAAAAGTGACATAGTGTGATTTATTCCTCTGGATTTATTTAGTCAATGTTGTAATACAAAGGCTTTAAAACTGCCACCATCTCACCATTCCTTCAGCCTTAAACCCTTAATAGGACACTCATTGAAATACATGCAAATTCCAAATTTCAACACTAGAGAATATTGGAGGATATTATATACAGCCAGAATGTGTAAAAAAAAACAAAAAAACATACGGACCCGGGGGAGTGGAGTAATATTTAGAGAAAATAGTTTATGAGATTAAAGTGGTGAATCTGTGAGAAAAAAAGTTGCTTTTCCCCCACTTTTTTTCTCGTAAATCTTGTAGATTTGCCACTTTAACCTAGTAAATTTGCAATTTTTTATCTTAGATTTGCCACTTTTAATCTCATAAATTAACCACTTTTTTGTTCTAGATTTGCCACTTTAATATCATAAATCTGTGACTTTTTTCTCCTAGATTTGCCACTTTAAATCTCATGAATTTGCCACTTTTTTCTCCTAGATTTGCCAATTTAATCATATAAATTACCAACTTTTTTTTCTCCTAGGTATGCCACTTTTAATCTCATGAATCTGCAACGTTTTTCTCCAAGATTTGCCACTGTAATCTCATAAATCTGTGACTTTTCTTCTCTTAAATTTGCCACTTTAATCCCATAAATTTGCATTTTTTTCTCCCATATTTGCCACTTTTTATCTCATAAATTTGCAACTTTTTTCTTGTAGATTTGTCACTTTTTTTCTCGTAGACCTGCAACATTTTTCTTGTAGATTTGCCACAAAATAATCCCATAAATTTGCAACTTTTTCTTCTAGATTTGCCACTTTTAATCTCTTAAATCTGCAACTTTTTTCTCCTAAATTTGGTACTTTTTATCTCCTAAATTTGCAACTTTTTTCTTGTAGATTTGTCCCTTTTTTCTCATAGACCTTCAATGTTTTTCTTGTAGATTTGCCACACTAATCCCATAAATTTGCAACTTTTTCTCCTAGATTTGCCACTTTTTATCTCATGAATTTGCTACTTTTTCTCATAGATTTGCCACTTTTAATTCTCAGAAATGTGCAACTTCTTTAGCCTAGATTTGCCCCCTTTTTTTTTTTAATGAATATGCTACTTTTTTTCAGAGTTTAAAGCACAAAGTGTCAGTTAGGCAGCGAAGGGAGGTGGACGGGTCAGAAAAACAGGAATTTCACCAGGAGACATGAAAAAAAAGAATCAAATAATACGTAAAAATACCCCAAAAAATGTTTAAAATGGCCAAATTACACGTAAAAAAAACCAGCTAAAATGTCTCTTTCGTTTTTGTCACAGTTTCCTGGACGATAAACTGAACTACTGTTTCCTCTCTGTGCTGTCCTGCACCGTAGACAGACGGATGACAATAAAGTTTCTCTTATCTTATAGTTTTGCCTTGATTTAGCTGTAGCTTTTCACACCAGAGCCTTAAATCCTCGTCAAGTGCACCACTGGGGCACAAGATTGCAAAGAGGCTCTTGTTTGCTGTTAAAGAATTGGAAAAATGTCGATGCAAAGAACATAGAGACATTCTCATATGCTGTAACAGCATCTTAGAAATCTGCAACTTTTTTTCTTTTAGATTTGACACTTAATCTCATAGATCTGCTACTTTTTTCTCCTAGATTCGCCACTTTAACAACAATATGTTTGCCAGTATGTGTTTTTCTCAATATTCATCAATCTTCAATATTCTGCTATTTTTAGTGAGAACTTGGTGATTTTTCTCTGACCTCAAGATATCTGATATAAAAATGGCCCGATGTGTCTCCACAATGACAGACTGTTTCATGATGATAACATGCAGATTAGATTATTATTAAAAAGTTATGAGCGAATGTTTGCCTAAACATTTCTGCTTGCCTCACCAGCTTTAATCGTAATGTAACACAACTAAGTGATGGAAGAGTTTGATACGTCCAGGCTGTCTCCGTCCTGACCTCTTGTACTTTATTCTCTGTGTTTGTACAAGCAGGACGCCGAGTAAATCAGTAACTTAATAATACACAAAAACAACAGTGTTGTTATGAAACCCGTTCAGAGGAGATCTGACGGGAAGCTGCAGGCTTCCCGTCAGATCTCCTCTGAACCTGAAACAGGAGGTGGATAAACAAACAAACAATCCTTTTATGTCAATAAAACCCAGAACTTGTAACTGTATAAAGGCGGACCGGCTCCCGGAGCTCAGTCATTATATCCTGAATCATCATGAACCTGCAGCTCGGCGGTCTTCTCCTGGTGGCGGCGCTGTTTACCAGCAGCTCGACTCTGACGCCTGACGAATGCAAACCTTTGATCACGCCTTTGTCTCTGACCAACTTCTCCATGGTAAACCCTCGTCTGACTCATTTTTGTTGTATATTTGCCGCATTTAATCTCACAAACCCGCAATCTCATAAATCTGCTACTTTCTTCATAGATTTGCCAATTTTGATTTTCATAATGTGCAACTTTTTCTCCTAGATTTGCCACATTTATCATCTCATAAACCTGCAATTTTCTTCTTGTATATTTTCTTGAACACTGATTGATAATTAACTCCTATTTAGATTTAATAATGGTTGAAGGAATTTGGAAATCTTTTCATAGAAGAGGTTGACATGTCGTTTACAGTGTACAACATTAATTGGACAGCATGTTTATTCCAAAATTATATTTATAAATATTATAAATTATATATTATAAATAAACAAAGTAATGCAAAAAAAGAAGCACACAATCTATGGAGTATAGAGCTAAAATGTCTAATCTAAGCTAGGCTTACAAAAGAGGGACAAAGTGTGTGTTTAAAGTATATTGTACGTGTGTGAGCAAATCAAAGAAGTTAGTAGAGTTGGATTGCATGTACGTCTGTGTAAAGCAAGGTGAACATACAACTTTAAATGATTTACCTACACCAATATCACAACAATGAAAACACACAAAAACCAAATCATTGATTACAGGTCAAATCCTTTGTACTTAAAGTCATCTGCTACTTTCTTCGTAGATTTGCCACTTTTAATCTCATAAACCTGCAACTTTCTTCTTGTATATTTTCTTCTTTAATGCCATAAATTTGCAACTTTTTCTCATGAATATGCCACTTTTAATCTCATAAATCTGCTACTTTTTCTCCTAGATTTGCCAATTTTGATTCTCATGAATTTGCAACTTTTTCTCAGAGATTTGCCACTTTTAATCTCATAAACCTGCAACTTTCTTCTTGCATATTTTCTTCTTTAATCTCACAAATTTGCAACTTCTTTGTCCTATATTTGCCACTTTTTACATAAATCTGCTCCTTTTTTCCCCCTAGATTTGCCACTTTTAAATTTCATAAATCTGTGACTTTCTTCTTGTAGATTTGCCATTTTTAATCTCATAAATCTGCTACAGGAGTACTGTTCCATTTTTGGAAATTATTAATTACTTGCCAGTAGTGAAGTGGATGCAAAGTTATGAGCTTTCTTTCTGAGTTCTGGTGGTAGAACAGATGTCATGAAACTATGAGGTTTTACTCGCCAAAGACGGCTGGCTCCTATTTTCTGGCTTTTTCAAGAACCAAAACAGTGCCAAGTGAAGTTGCTTCTTCATAGTTTTGAAGTGAATGTTTGATGTTTAGTGAACTCGTAGTGTGTGACTCTGCCAGCTTTCTCTGAACTTTCTATTCTACGATCCGAACCAGTCATAAAAAAAAGCTGATAACTTTGCTTCCACTACTGGCAAGTATTCCATAGAACTTTATGTCCAAAATCCGGAACTGTCCCTTTAAGGCAGCTTTCCACAGATTTTGCCTCTCATGGTGATAAGCGGTAAATCAAGAGCTTTGCCTTCCGGCTCAGCTCCTTCTTTACCACGACGGTCCAGTACAACGCCCGCATCACTGCCAACGCCGCACCAAACCGCCTGTCCATCTCACGCTCCGTTCTACCCTCACTGCTGAACAAGACCCCCAGATACTTGAACTCCTTCTCTTGAGGCAGTACCTCTCTCCACCCAGAGGGGGCAGTACCTGTCTCCAACCAGAGGGGGCAGTACCTCTCTCCACCCAGAGGGGGCAGTACCTCTCCCCACCCAGAGGGGGCAGTCCACCGTTTTCACCCAGAGAACCATGGCCTCAGACTTGGAGGTGCTGACTCTCATCCCAACCGATTCGCACTCGGCTGCAAACCACTCCAACGAGTGCTGGAAGTCCCGGTCTGATGATGCCAAAAGAACCACATCATCTGCAAAAAGCAGAGATGCAATTCTAAGGTCACCAAACCGGATCCCTTTCTCCCCCCGGCTGCTCCTTGGCTGATGATGATGGCTGATCCTGTCCATGAAAACCACCAACAGAATCGGAGACAAGGGGCAACCCTGGAGGAGGCCAACACACACTGGGAACGTGTTTGACGTTGTGCCGAGTATGCGGACCCAGCTCTCACTTCGGTTATATAGGAACCGTATAGCTGGTAGCAACGAGCCCGGTACCTCATACTCCCGCAGTACCCCCCACAAGACTCCCCGAGAGATACATAAGCCTTCTCCAAGTCCACAAAACACATGTAGACTGCATGAGCAAACTCCCATGACCCCTCCAGAAGTCTCAGAGGGTAAAGAGCTGGTCCGTTGTTCCACGAACAGAACAGAAGCCGCATTGTTCCTCCTGAATCTGAGGTTCGACAATCGGCCGGAGCCTCCTTTCCAGCACCCTGGAGTAGACTTTCCTGGGGAGGCTGAGCAGTGTGATTCCACGGTAATTGGAACACCCTCCGGTCCCTTTTTAAAAATGGGAACCACCACCCAAGTCTGCCACTCCACTGACACTGTCCCAGACCTCCACGCGACACTGAAGAGGTGTGTCAACCATGACAGCCCAACAGTGTCCAGAGCCTTCAGCATCTCAGGGAGAATCTCATCCAACACTGGCGCCTTGCCACCGGGCAGCTTTTTAACTACCTCTGTGACTTCTGCCAGGGATACTGATGAGTCTTCCCCTGAGTCTTCAGACTCTGCCTCCTCTACAGAGGACGTGTTGGCTGCATTAAGAAGTTCCTTAGTTCCTTCTGACGACATCCACAGGTCGGGTCAGCAGGTCTCCTCCCCCGCTGAACACAGCTTGGGCCAAGCCGTGCTTTCCCTTCCTGAGTTGCCTGACGGTTTTCCAGAACCTCTTTGAGGCCGACCGAAAGTCCTCCTCCATGGCTTCCCCGAATTCCTCCCATACCCGAGTTTTTGCTTCAGCGACTGCTGCAGCTGCAGCCCTTCTGGCCGAACGGTACCTGTCTGCTGCTTCCAGAGACCCCTCAGCCAGCCAAGACCGAAAGGCCTCCTTCTTCAGCCTGACGGCCTCCCTCACCGCTGGTGTCCACCAGCAGGTTCTTGGGTTGCCGCCACGACAGACACTGACGACCTTCAGGCCACAGCTCCTACCAGCCGCATCAAGAATTGAGGCTCTGAACATGGCCCATTCGGACTCCATGTCCCCAGCCTCACCCGGGATGCTGGAGAAATTCTTCCGGAGGTGTGAGTTGAAGACCCTGCAGACAGGGGCCTCCGCTAGACATTCCCAGTTCACCCTCACTACACATTTGGGTTGCCAGGTCTGTCCAGCAGCCTCCCCCACCACCTGATCCACCTCACCACCAGGAGGTGATCAGTTGACAGCTCTGCTCCTCTCTTCACCCGAGTGTCCAGAACATGATCAGATCTGATGATACGATAAAGAAATCAATCATTGATCTTTGTCCTAGAGTGCTCTGGTACCAGGTACACTCATGAACAACTCTATGTTCTAACATGGTGTTTGTTATGGACAATCCGTGACTAGCACAGAAGTCCAATAACAGAACACCATTCGGGTTCAGATAGGGCCGTTCCTCCCAATCACCTCCTCCAGTTACCATCATCGTTACCCACGTGAGCGTTGAAGTCTCCCAGAAGAACTATAGAGTCCCCAGGTGGTTCCCCTTCCAGTTGGTGCATAAGCACAGACAACAGTCAGAGACCTTCTCCTTCTCTGGTTCCTCGTGGAGAACTCCAACACAGCGGCGCTCAGCCGGGGGCTTGTGAGTATCCCCACACCCACCCACAGCCTCTCTCCCTGGGCAACAACAGGAGAGCCCAGGCTATGTGTGGAGGTGACCAACTATTTCTAGCTGATAACGCTCCACCTCCCGCACAAGCTCGGGCTCCTTCCCCGCCAGCGTCTGTGTAAAGTAAGGTGAACATACAACTTTAAATAATTTAGCTACACCAATATCACAACAATGATACTTAAAACACACAAAAACCAAATAATTGATAACAGGTCAAATCCTTTGTATTTAAAGTCATTGCTGATTTTCTTATCTAGGCCCAGTTACATTACTTACAGTCCAGTTGGAAAAGGGGTTTAGGGTTAAGCTTTCCACAGATTTTGTCTCTCATGGTTTAGCATTAGCACTGGAGTCAGAGCTAACACATAACACACTTCCCAAGATGTGACTCTGTTTCCAACCCAGGAACCCTCTCTGTTTGTGCTGCTACTTGAAAAACTGGTTAAAATAACTTTTATAACTTGCATTGGTCTTTAATTTCTTTCATCCGGACGGTTGAAACGATTCTGAAAACACCGTCAGAACAACAGTCAGTCTGTTAAACCTGCTTCTGTCTACAGTAACTCACTCTGAAATCATACGTTAAAAGTAATAATTTTAGTTTCAATCGTGGTGAATTTGAGACTTTGCCTCATTTTGACAAATGTTATTTTTCAATTGAAAGACACATTATTTTCACACAGATTAACTATAATATTTGTACCATTTCAGTTGCCGTATTTGATCACAAAACAGTTCAAACATGTTTTGTTTCTGTTGTCTGTGCTGCTCAAAATATATCAAACCTGTATCCTGTTCCAACCCGACACACACCAGATTAAATACATCTTATTTTAAAACTTATTTCATTGTTTTCATAAACTATATTATTACAATACAGGACTTAACGTAATTGTGTTTTTCTGCAAACTCTTTTTGTTTTCAGTGCGTCCGCTGTCACTAAATGACTCCGTGTGTGTGTTCAGATGTATGGCAGGTGGAACTACCTCATCGGTTACATTGAAATGGAAGGATTTAACTACTTCGAGAGAACCCAAAGCGTGTGGCTGAACATCAACCAGTCACCCAACCCCAACGAACTCATCCTTACTCAGCGTGACCGGATGTGAGTCCAGGACTAATGACTCATCAGTTCTGTGAATTAAAGCTTTGAGACATTTTCCTGTTGGTTGCTAGGAGACAGAATCCTTCTGGTGATGCAGAGGAACAGTTGTGTTCAGATTGTATTCCACTCACAAGACTTTTTCAGTGATTTCAAATGTGTCCCTGAATCATCAGAAGTCCTAGCGGCTCATTCAGAACCTGAACAGAACTCTTCTTCTGTGTTTTTTTTCCAGAGGTGGAACCTGCGTGACTTCAATTTTGAATGCAACCTTCGATGGCGACACATTCTCGATATTATGTGAGTTACGTGATCTCACAGGATCCTGGAGCTTCCATGTGTTGGTCGATGGATGTATGGTTGGACTGACATATCTCAGAAACTGTTTGATGGATTAGAAATAAATTTGGTTCAGATATTCATTGATTCCAGAGGACGACTCCATTTGAATTTGGTAATGGTCTGACTTTTCCTTTAGTGCCTGCATGAGTTTCATATTTGTGAGTTTAAGTGGATTATCCCAACAGATATTGGTTGGATTTTGATGAAATTGTAATAACTTTGGTGATCGTCTGACGCCATCATCAGGTCACCATCAGAATGTGTCCAGTACTTTAGTTTATGACCAAAAACCTGCAGAACTAAAGACATTCCCATCAGCCTCAGACACCCACAGTTAGATTTAATAATCAGCAGACTGGAACCTGGAGACCGGGGTTCATATCCTGGAAGTTTTGTCCGGGAGCACTGTTCCATGTTTGGAAATTATGTTTGGAATGAGTGTTTTTTTAAGGTCTGAGCTTGTTTCGTGTTTTTACTCCTGACCTGAATGGAATGGTACTGGTGCAGAACCTGATCCCAAACGTTTGTGTTTTACAGCATGTTTCAAGCAGGTCCCACAGAAACCTTCATATCTAATATGTTTATGATACAATGAAGATTCTAGCAAACACAAAATCAGTTTCCAGAAATGTTACAATGCACACGTTCTTAGTACTTCAGTCTAAATATCCATTTTCTCTTTCCAAAGTCACCAACGCCTCCACACAGTTCCAGCTGCTGCCGGCCTGTGACGGCTGCATGGTCAAGATCTTCAACAGCACGTCCAGGAACGTCGAGTTTCTTCGACGGTTGAACATCATGAAGTTACTTAAAGGGATCGACTTCGACCCCAAAATAAAAGAGATTTCCTTCCGTCATCTTTACATGATGGGTAGGAATGAACGGAACTGAGAGCTAAATCACACATTTTATATGTGAAACATTCATTAATTGTTGTTGTTTTGTTTGCAGCCAGAGGGTCGAGCCTGCAAGACTCGGACCTGGAGCGATTCAAGCAGCAGGCGAGCTGCCTCGGCTTCTCTGGAAAACCAGGATACCACTACAACCCCAAGAACGGTGCTTCACCTGTTACACCTGCCTGACTAAACCATGACATCAAGATGTGTGACGTCAGGCAGAAAGAACTGATTTCTCTCTCTCTCTTTCTCTCTGCAGAGTTCTGTGCTGAAGGCGAGGGCATCAAGGTCGTCATTAGTTAACAACAACTTTCCTGAATTTTTCAAACAGAAACTGAAAAAGTAAAGAGACAAAACGTGACTCAAAAACATCCAAGTCTGATTTATTTCTCTGGAATTATTTATTGAATGTTGTAATACCAAGGCTTTAAAACTGCCACCATCTCACCATTCCTGCAGCTTTTAATCACGAGGCGTGGATAAGTCATGAGCAAAGAGTTATTCTTGATGTAGGCAATTTAGGATGTCTCTTTTATGAATACATTTTAAAAAAAAGAGCGTTATCATAAATACTATCCCTCCCATAAGGATATATAGCAAGCTCTTCACACAATGAGTTGTAAATACCATGCTATGAAGGGATGGCCTGGGCCATGCGTGGCTGTACAAGCTTCCACAGAACTGTGCATTTGTTAAAAGCCAATTTAAAGTATACTGTATGTGAATCAGTGTGTGAGCAAATCAAAGAAGTTAGTAGAGTTAGTTTGCATGCACGTCTGTGTAAAGCAAGGTTAACATACAACTTTAAAAGATGTAGATACACCAATATCACAACAATGAAAATGTAAAACAAGCAAAAAACCAAATCTTTTGTGACAGGCCAAATCCTTTGTACTTAAAGTCATTGCTGATTTTCTTATCTAGGCCCATTACTTTACTCAAAGTCCAGTTGGAAAAGGGGAGAAATCCTTTTCAATAATTTGTCATCTTACAAATTAAGTTTCTGGCTAATCCTTGTTGTTGAGGAAGTTTCTGGCAGTTGCAATGAATGTGGTCTGGTGAATCCAAGCCTCAGGTCAGATAAGGTGTGCTGGGATTTATACAGTACACCAACTATGCTGTCATAGGTCTCCTGACCAATTAACTCATCTGTAGGTGTCATAAATGCCAAGCATCATGGGACATGAGACAGCTGGCTCTTCCTTATCAGAGAACCATAATGGAAGGGAGATGGAAATGCTGCTGCACATCAGTTCAAATTCACAAATGAACCCAAGATTCACATGTGGCACGATCAAAACATTGATGTCTGTGTATATTTTATGTATTTTTTGTTCTCTTCAATCTGATTCAAATAACTTGACTTAAGACCTTCAGATAATTGATACAGACGCCAGAATCTGTCCTGCTGCATCTGCTCTCCTTCACGTCTCCATCTGCAGCCAGTGGCACCCTCTAGTGGCCGTAGTGGTTCAGTATAAAGCACAAAGTGTCAGGTAGGGTGGGAGGGTCAAACACACCAGGACTTTCACCAGGAGACGTGAAAAAAAGACATGAAATGACCCCAAAAATATATTTAAAAAATATTAAAAACGCCAAAAACATATGTAAAAATACCTTTAAAAACACATGTTAAAAATACGTAAAAATATGTTAAAAAATCCCCCCCCCCTCTCCCCAAATATGTGAAATATGCCAAAAATAAATGAATAAAAAAGACATAAAATTACTAAAGGAAAGTCAATAAAGACCAAAAAAAGCCGTTAACCCCAGCAGATCATTGTTGGTGCCCCGTGCGAGGCCAAAGGGCAGCATGTGATTCAAACATTTCTTAACTTCCTGCATCAGGTTTTTACTGAACTATGTCACTTCCAGTCGTCATGTTGTCCTCCTAACTACTTCACTTCCACCATTTACATCATTTTTTTCCTCTTTAAACTGTCTTTTAGAGCCCAAACAGGAACTGTTTGGCCCTAACCTTAGACAAGTGCTGACGGAGCACAAATTCAACCAAACCAAAGCCTTTTGTTCCAGCAGTAAACCTTACCATGTCCTGAGACTCTCATAGCAGTCCATGGGAGCTGTGATAGAGACTCTCATAGGAGTCTATGGGAGCTGTGGTAGAGATACTGAGGGTTAGACGAGCTGCTCTGTCGTAATAAATGTCATACAGTTGTTTTGCCAACCAAACTTTCTTAAATCTATATGAACAGAACAGAGACGACAGAAACCAACCTCAGTTGTTTGGTCATTTTGTGTCTTTTTTTGGTCATTATGTGTCTTTATTTGTATTTTTTTTGTAATTTTGTGTATTTTGTTTCATTGTGTGTCTTCATTTGTAAATTTGTGTCTTTTTGGTGATTTTCTGTGTTTTTTGGTGATTTTTTTGTCTATTTTTGTAATTGTATGTCTTTTGGTGATTTTTTGTCTTTTTTGGTGATTTTTTTGTCTATTTTTGTAATTTTGTGTCTTTTTGCCATTTTGTGTCTTTTTTGTCATTTCGTGTCTTTCTGGTCATTCTGTGTCTTTTTTTTTTGCTCATTTTGTGTCTTTTTTGATTATTTTGTGTTTCTTTTGTCATTTTGTGTCTTTTTGATCATTTTGTATATTTTTCTGGTCATTTTGTGTCTTTTTTGGTCATTTTTGGAGCTGTGATAGAGACTCTCATAGGAGTCTATGGGAGGAGGCAGCAGGAGGGAGTTATGTGCATTGCAAGCAATTTTAAAGTCTAAAGTCAAGTTATTTGTAGCAGCTTTAAAAAAACAAAAACAACGAAGCATTTATTACAAACATAATTCCAACAGGGTCTCCTGCTTTAAAGTTTTGGGTTTGTTGTACAGAAGAAACATAAAACATGGAGCTCCTCCTACTGATCAAACTTTAATGTCTCATTAATCTTTATGACCTCACTGATTACTGTGTGTGTGTGTGTGTGTGTGTGTGAGCAAGTGGAGAAGAAAATAAATTAAAGTTCAGTAATGGAGAAGAATTACACTGTGTTATTATAGATTTCACATTTCAAACATCAATATTTAATTTTCTGGAGCGACTTCCTCTGATTCATTTTTATTGGATTTCATGTTTTCAGATTGATTTCATTAAATAAGTTAGTTCTAGAGTCTGTGAGGCAGCTCGGGGATTTAATGGTACGAACAATTATTATTTTATGTCTTTAATATCACCAGTGCAAACTCTGGTTCAAACGGTTTATACTGTGGTAGTTTTTAAAAAAATTCCTTAATTTTTTTTCTCCATCTTTTTAGTGTTTGGAGAGATTTAGGGAGACAGTTTGTGCAACAAGTTCAGGGTTGATATCGTTTATTGCTACATTTTTACCACTTTTGAGCACTTGAGAATGCATTAAAATGTATAAACTCCCTCCAGAATCCCACATTCAGACTCCAAGAGAGAAAAATCCATGCTGTGATCTGGTTTCAGAAACTTCTGACATTTAGAAGATTTGTGTATTTTGTGCGATTGTATGGCAGCTCTTGTGTTGCTGCTAATTAAATGACCAGAATTGACACAAATTGACCAAAAAAAGACACAAAAAGTAAAATTCTTGAGGACTTCTCTCCATTTTCTCTCTTTCTGTAATTGTGTCCATCTATATGACTCAATTGCCATTTTGTGCCGCAAAAAAATCACTGTTGTGTTGCTGTTTATTGTGAATCTAGTGTGTCAGCCATCCATCCTCTGAATGCTCCAGGTCTCTAGTCTGAATGCTCCAGGTCTCTAGTCTGAGTGCTCCAGGTCTCTAGTCTGAATGCTCCAGGTCTCTAGTCTGAATGCTCCAGGTCTCTAGTCTGGATGCTCCAGGTCTCTAGTCTGGTGCTCCAGGTCTCTAGTCTGAATGCTCCAGCTCTCTAGTCTGAATGCTCCAGGTCTCTAGTCTGGATGCTCCAGGTCTCTAGTTGGAGGTCTCAGCAGCTCATTTTATACTCTGAGCTCAAGTTTCACTCACTAACATCATCAACATGAAGAACTTTGGGCTCATTGAATCCACAAGAGTCTCAGCTTTACACTGGTAGACCCCATTTATGCAGCTCACAGACAGTTTAGGACCCCAGGATGCACAAAGATTCACACACAAGAGGACACAATTACACATTTTACTCCTTTTCTTCTGGAACATTATTGTTGTTGGTACCAAAGCGTTAGAGGACCCAGAATGGAGCCTTGTGGAACTCCATATCTCATTTTGCTCGCTCATGAGAAAACTTTCTGCCGCAAACTACATTTGATTTACATAGGTTGGCATGTCTGGGTATAAATAGAACACTTTTCTATTCAGATATCTTGAGGTCAGAGGTCAAGAGTCTCAGTTTTCCAGTCAGACCCGATTTATGCAGCTCACAGACGCTTTAGGGACCCCAGTTTGACCATATATTCACTAAAATATGTTAAAAAAACCAGCATAAAGTGGGCATAACTTTGGAGTGTTATTTCACCTCCTTCCTTCCTGACAAGATATAGAGGTTAAATAAAATTGGGCTCATTGAATCCACAAGAGTCTCAGCTTTCCAGTCAGACCCGATTTATGCAGCTCACAGACTGTTTAGGGATGATCCATGGTGGAATAAAATAATAATACAATAATGTTCCAATATTCGGCTATTTTTAGTTAGAACTTGGTGATTTTTCTCCGACCTCAAGATATCTGATATAAAAATGGCCCAATGTGTCTCCACAATGACAGACTGTTTCATGATGATAACATGCAGCTTAGGCAAATTACCACAGAGTTATCGTCATTGTGTCCTCTTTCTGCACACTGAGTGTCTTTAAACAGTCTGTGAACTGCATGAACTGGATAGGACTGGAAAGCTGAGACTCTTGAGGATTCAGTGATTCATCACTTCTATGTGTCATCTCTTGCTGACTTGAGCAGAGAGGGGAGGAGACTCACCACCTCAATTATAATATATTTAATAGTGATGAGCGAATGTTTGCCTAAACATTTCTGCCTGCCTCACCAGCTTTAATCATAATGTAACACAACTAAGTGATGGAAGAGTTTGATACGTCCAGGCTGTCTCCGTCCTGACCTCTTGTACTTTATTCTCTGTGTTTGTACAAGCAGGACGCCGAGTAAATCAGTAACTTAATAATACACAAAAACATCAGTGTTGTTATGAAACCCTGCATCAACACTGCAAAAAAGGAGTTTAGTCTAAAAACCAGAATAAACAGTAAATCTGAGGGGAATGATCTTGCTGGACAGATAATTTACCTTGACAAGATTTAATAAATTCAGATTATTAAATCTAGAAATAAGCATGTTGAACACTTAAAATAAGGAATTAACTCTTAAAACCAGATAAATTAAAGATGCCAGCAGTGATGAACTGGCCCGAGCAGAGTGACCTGATGATTATTTGGTTCTTACCAAGATAAAAAAAACAACTTTAGATTTAGAAGAGTTAGATAATTTATCTTGTTTTAAGAGTTAATTTTTCTTAGTTTAAGCTTTCAACATGCTTATCTCTAGATTTAATAAAAAACAGGAAAAATTGTCAGAAAAATAGAAAAAAATTACTCAGAGAAACAGGAAAAAATTACTTTGAAAAACAGAAAAAAAAGTCAGAAAAAAAGAAAAAAAATTATCAGAAAAGCAGAAAAAAGAGTCAGAAAAACAGAAAAAGAGTTAACTTCTTATTTTAAGTGTTCAACATGCTAATTTCTAGATTTAATAATCTTAATTTAAGAAATCTTGTCAAGGTAAATTTTTCCATCCATGCAGCAAGATCATTTCCCTCAGATTTACTGTTTTATCTGTTTTTTAAAATAAACACCTTATTTGCAGTGTACAGCTTCACCTCAGATCCCCTTCTGAACCTGAAATCGTGGGTGTGCTGGAAGGACGAACAAAAAAAACAAACAAACAAAATCTATTATGTAAGTAAAACCCAGAAGCTTGTAAGTGTATAAAGGCGGACTGGCTCCCGGAGCTCAGTCATTATATCCTGAATCATCATGAACCTGCAGCTCGGCGGTCTTCTCCTGGTGGCGGCACTGTTTACCAGCAGCTCGACTCTGACGCCTGACGAATGCCAACCTTTGATCACGCCTTTGTCTCTGACCAACGTCTCCACGGTAAACCCTCGTCTGACTCATTTTTGTCGTATATTTGCCACATTTAATCTCACAAACCCGCAATTGTTTTCTCCTAAATTTGGTACTTTTAATCTCATAAATCTGCTACTTTTTTTCGTAGATTTGCCAATTTTGATTCTCATAAATTTGCAACTTTTACTCAGAGATTTGCCACTTTTAATCTCATAAACCTGCAACTTTCTTCTTGCATATTTTCTTCTTTAATCTCACAAATTTGCGACTTCTTTCTCCTAGATTTGCCACTTTTAAATCTCATAAATCTGCTACAGGAGTACTGTTCCATTTTTGGAAATTATTAATTACTTGCCAGTAGTGAAGTGGATGCAAAGTTATGAGCTTCCTTTCTGAGTTCTGGTGGTAGAACAGACGTTAGGGTCATGAAACTACGAGGTTTTACTCCACAAAGACAGCTGGCTCCTATTTTCAGTCTTTTTCAATAACCAAAACAGTGCCAAGTGAAGTTGTTTCTTCATAGTTTTGTGTTGAATGTTTGATGTTTAGTGAACTCGTAGTGTGTGACTCTGCCAGCTTTCTCTGAACTTTCTATTCTACGATCCGAACCAGTCATAAAAAAAAACTGATAACTTTGCTTCCACTACTGGCAAGTATTCCATAGAACTTTATGTCCAAAATCCAGAACTGTCCCTTTAAGGCAGCTTTCCACAGATTTTGCCTCTCATGGTTAAGCATTACCACTGTACTGCAGCCTTTAATCATGAGGCGTGGACAAGTAATGAGCAAAGAATTATTCTTGATATTGGGAATTTAGGACGCCTATTTTATGAATAAATTAAAAGGAAAAGGGCGTTATCATGAATGCAATCCCTCCCATAAGGTTATCAAATATGTAAGGAGGAACCTGAGTAACACTTATGTCGGTATCACGGTTCAAAATTTGGTTAGATGGCTATCAGGATTACTAATAATTATCATTAATAATTATTAGTTATAACAAATGATATGACTTGATTTACTCTAAGTCACCTTGAAAAGGGGCACCACATCTGTAAAACAGAGAAAAATATAGCCAATTCAGCTAAATCAGTCTCATAAAGTTACTAAACTATCAATTTGGAACACTGATTAATAATTAACTCAATAACTATAATCAAATAACCATATTTAGATTTAACAATGGTTGAAGGAATTTGGAAACCTTTTCATAGAAGAGGTTGACATGTCGTTGACAGTTTACAACATTATATAGAAAGCATCCATCCATCCATTTTCCACTGCTTATCCGGGTCGCGGGGGCAGCAGGCTAAGCAGGGCGTTCCAGGCGTCCCTCTCCCCAGCCACAACGTCCAGCTCCTCCTGGGGGACCCCGAGGCGTTCCCAGGCCAGGCGAGAGATATAATCCCTCCACCATGTTCTGGGTCTTCCCCGGGGCCTCCTACCAGTTGGACCTGGAACTCCTCTAACGGGAGGCGCCCGGGAGGATCCTTACCAGATGCCCAAACCACCTCAGCTGGCTCCTTTAGAGGAGAAGGAGCAGCATCTCTACTCCGAGCTCCCTCCGGATGTCTGAGCTCCTCCCCCTATCTCTAAGGCTGAGCCCAGCCACCCTACGGAGGAAGCTCATTTCAGCCGCTTGTATCCGTGATCTTGTTCTTTCAGTCACTACCCAAAGCTCATGACCATAGGTGAGTGTTGGAACGTACATGGAGCAGTAAATCAAGAGCTTTGCCTTCCGGCTCAGCTCCTTATACGGTCCGGTACAACGCCTGCATCACTGCCAATGCCGCACCAAACCGCCTGTCCATCTCACGCTCCGTTCTACCCTCACTGCTGAACAAGACCCCGGGATACTTTAACTCCTTCTCTTGAGGCAGTACCTCTCCCCACCCAGAGGGGGCAGTCCACCGTTTCCCAGCAGAGAACCATGGCCTCAGACTTGGAGGTGCTGACTCTCATCCCAACCGCTTCGCACTCGGCTGCAAACCACTCCAACGAGTGCTGGAGGTCCCGGTCTGATGATGCCAAAAGAACCACATCATCTGCAAAAAGCAGAGATGCAATTCTAAGGTCACCAAACCGGATCCCTTCCTCCCCCCGGCTGCTCCTTGAGATCCTGTCCATGAAAACCACCAACAGAATCGGAGACAAGGGGCAACCCTGGCGGAGGCCAACACCCACTGGGAGCGTGTTTGACGTTGTGCCGAGTATGTGGACACAGCTCTCACTTCGGTTATATAGGAACCGTATAGCTGGTAGCAACGAGCCCGGTACCAAATACTCCCGCAGTACCACCCACAAGACTCCCCGAGGGACACATAAGCCTTCTCCAAGTCCACAAAACACATGTAGACTGGATGAGCAAACTCCCATGACCCCTCCAGAAGTCTCGGAGGGTAAAGAGCTGGTCCGTTGTTCCACGACCAGGACAGAAGCCGCATTGTTCCTCCTGAATCTGAGGTTCGACAATCGGCCGGAGCCTCCTTTCCAGCACCATGGAGTAGACTTTCCCGGGGAGGCTGAGCAGTGTGATTCCACGGTAATTGGAACACCCTCCGGTCCCTTTTTAAAAATGGGAACCACCACCCCAGTCTGCCACTCCACTGGCACTGTCCCAGACCTCCACGCGACACTGAAGAGGTGTGTCAACCATGACGGCCCAACAGTGTCCAGAGCCTTCAGCATCTTAGGGAGAATCTCATCCAACACTGGCGCCTTGCCACCGGGCAGCTTTTTAACTACCTCTGTGACTTCTGCCAGGGATATTGATGAGTCTTCCCCTGAGTCTTCAGACTCTGCCTCCTCTACAGAGGACGTGTTGGCTGCATTAAGAAGTTCCTTAGTTCCTTCTGACGACATCCACAGGTCGGGTCAGCAGGTCTCCTCCCCCGCTGAACACAGCTTGGGCCAAGCCGTGCTTTCCCTTCCTGAGTTGCCTGACGGTTTTCCAGAACCTCTTTGAGGCCGACCGAAAGTCCTCCTCCATGGCTTCCCCGAATTCCTCCCATACCCGAGTTTTTGCTTCAGCGACTGCTGCAGCTGCAGCCCTTCTGGCCGAACGGTACCTGTCTGCTGCTTCCAGAGACCCCTCAGCCAGCGAAGACCGAAAGGCCTCCTTCTTCAGCCTGACGGCCTCCCTCACCGCTGGTGACCTCCAGCAGGTTCTTGGGTTGCCACCATAACAGGCACCGACGGCCTTCAGACCACAGCTCCTACCAGCCGTGTCAACAATTGAGGCTTTGAACATGTTGAACATGTTGAACATGGCCCATTCAGACTCCATGTCCCCAGCCCCACCCGGGATGCTGGAGAAATTCTTCCGGAGGTGTGAGTTGAAGACCATGCAGACAGGGGCCTCCGCTAGATGTTCCCAGTTCACCCTCACTACACATTTGGGTTGCCAGGTCTGTCCAGCAGCCTCCCCCACCACCTGATCCACCTCACCACCAGGAGGTGATCAGTTGACAGCTCTGCTCCTCTCTTCACCCGAGTGTCCAGAACATGATCAGATCTGATGATACGATAAAGAAATCGATCATTGATCTTTGTCCTAGAGTGCTCTGGTACCAGGTACACTTATGAACAACTCTATGTTCTAACATGGTGTTTGTTATGGACAATCCGTGACTAGCACAGAAGTCCAATAACAGAACACCACTCGGGTTCAGGCCGTTCCTCTCAATCCTCCAGGTATCATCATCGTTACCCACGTGAGCGTTGAAGTCTCCCAGAAGAACTATAGAGTCCCCAGGTGGTTCCCCTTCCAGTTGGTGCATAAGCACAGACAACAGTCAGAGACCTTCTCCTTCTCTGGTTCCTCGGGGAGAACTCCAACACAGCGGCGCTCAGCCGGGGGCTTGTGAGTATCCCCACACCCACCCACAGCCTCTCTCCCTGGGCAACAACAGGAGAGCCCAGGCTATGTGTGGAGGTGACCAACTATTTCTAGCTGATAACGCTCCACCTCCCGCACAAGCTCGGGCTCCTTCCCCGCCAGCGTCTGTGTGAAGTAAGGTGAACATACAACTTTAAATAACTTAGCTACACCAATATCACAACAATGATACTTCAAACACACAAAAACCAAATCATTGATAACAGGTCAAATCCTTTGTATTTAAAGTCATTGCTGATTTTCTTATCTAGGCCCAGTTACATTACTTACAGTCCAGTTGTAAAAGGGGGTTAGGGTTAAGCTTTCCACAGATTTTGTCTCTCATGGTTTGGCATTAGCACTGGAGTCAGAGCTAACACATAACACACTTCCCAAGATGTGACTCTGTTTCCAACCCAGGAACCCTCTCTGTTTGTGCTGCTACTTGAAAAACAGGTTAAAATAACTTTTATATCTTGCATTGGTCTTTAATTTCTTTCATCCGGACGGTTGAAACGATTCTGAAAATACTGTCAGAACAACAGTCTGTCTGTTAAACCTGCTTCTGTCTACAGTAACTCACTCTGAAGTCATACGTTAAAAGTAATAATTTCAGTTTCAATCGTGGTGGAGGCTTTGCCTCATTTTGACAAATGTTCTTATTTATATTGAAAGATACATTATTTCAAACATGTTCAAACATGTTTTGTTTCTGTTGTCTGTGCTGCTCAAAATATATCAAACCAGGGGTGTCCCGTTGGCTCACACCGGTAGAGCGCTTGCCATGTATGCCATGTGCTGCGGCGGAGCCGGGTTCGAATCCGGCATGAGCTCCCTTTGCCGCATGTCTTCCCCTCTATCACCCCCTTTCACTCTGTCACTATAAATAAAGCAACAAAAATGCCAAAAAAATATATATCAAACCTGTATCCTGTTCCAACCCGACACACACCAGATTAAATACATCTTATTTTAAAACTTATTTCATTCTATCGTATTTCATAAACTATATTATTACAATTCTGGACTTAATGTAATTGTGTTTTTCTGCAAACTCTTTTTGTTTTCAGTGCGTCGGCTGTCACTAACTGACTCCGTGAGTGTGTGTGTGTGTGTGTGTTCAGATGTATGGCAGGTGGAACTACCTCGTCGCTTACATTGAAATGGAAGGATTTGACTACTTCGAGAGAACCCAAAGCATGTGGATAAACATCAACCAGTCACCCAACCCCAACGAACTCATCTTTACTCAGTGTGACCGGATGTGAGTCCAGGACTAATGACTCATCAGTTCTGTGAATTAAAGCTTTGAGACATTTTCCTGTTGGTTGCTAGGACACAGAATCCTTCTGGTGATGCAGAGGAACGGTTGTGTTCAGATTGTTTTCCACTCACGAGACTTTTTCAGTGATTACAAATGTGTGCCTGAATCATCAGAAGTCCTAGCGGCTCCTTCAGAACCTGAACAGAACTCTTCTTCTGTGTTTTTTTTTCCAGAGGTGGAACCTGCATAACTGGAACTGTGAATGGAACCTTCGATGCCGACACATTCTCGATATTATGTGAGTTACGTGATCTCACACGATCCTGGATCATCCATGTGTTGGTCGATGGATGTATGGTTGGACTGACATATCTCAGAAACTGTTTGATGGATTGGAAATAAATTTGGTTCAGATATTCATTGATTCCAGAGGACGACTCCATTTGAATTTGGTGATTGTCTGACTTTTCCTTTAGTGCCTGCATGAGTTTCATATTTGTGGGTTTAAGTGGATTATCCCAACAGATATTGGTTGGATTTTGATGAAATTGTAATAACTTTGGTGATCGTCTGACGCCATCATCAGGTCACCATTAGAATGTGTCCAGTACTTTAGTTTATGACCAAAAACCTGCAGAACTAAAGACATTCCCATCAGCCTCAGACACCCACAGTTAGATTTAATAATCAGCAGACAGGAACGTGGAGACCAGGGTTCATATCCTGGAAGTTTTGTCCGGGAGCACTGTTCCATGTTTGGAAATGATGTTTGGAATGAGTGTTTTTTTAAGGTCTGAGCTTGTTTCGTGTTTTTACTCCTGACATGAATGGAGTGGTACTGGTGCAGAACCTGATCCCAAACGTTTGTGTTTTACAGCATGTTTAAAGCAGGTCGCCACAGAAACCTTCATATCTAATATGTGTATAATACAATGAAGATTCTAGCAAACACAAAATCAGTTTCCAGAAATGTTACAATGCACACGTTCTTAGGACTTCAGTCTAAATATCCATTTTCTCTTTCCAAAGTCGGCAGCGTCTCCTCACAGTTCCAGCTGCTGCCGGCCTGTGATGGCTGCATGGTCAAGATTTTCAACACCACGTCCAGGGACGTCCAGTTTCTTCGACGGTTGAACATCATCAAGTTACTTAAAGGGATCGACTTCGACCCCAAAATAAAAGAGATTTCCTTCCGTCATCTTTACATGATGGGTAGGAATGAACGGAACTGAGAGCTAAATCACACATTTTATATGTGAAACATTCATTAATTGTTGTTGTTTTGTTTGAAGCCAGAGGTTCGAGCCTGCAGGACTCGGACCTGGAGCGCTTCAAGCAGCAGGCGAGCTGCCTCGGCTTCTCTGGAGAACCAGGATACCACTACGACCCCAAGAACGGTGCTTCACCTGTTACACCTGCCTGACTAAACCATGACATCAAGATGTGTGACGTCAGGCAGAAAGAACTGATTTCTCTCTCTCTCTTTCTCTCTGCAGAGTTCTGTGCTGAAGGCGAGGGCATCAAGATAATAACCTGAAGTCAACAACAACAACCTTCCTGAATATTTCAAACCAAAACTGAGAAAGTAAAGAGACAAAAAAAGTGACTCAAAAACATCCAAAGTGTGATTTATTTCTCTGGAATTATTTATTCAATGTTGTAACACCAAGGCTTTCAAACTGCCACCATCTCACCATTCCTCTCTTTTATGAATACATTTTAAAAAAAAGGGCGTTATCATAAATACTATCCCTGCTATAAGGATATGTAGCAAGCTCTTCACACAATGAGTCATAATTCCCATGCTGTGAAGGGATGGCCTGGGCCATGTGTTGTTGTACAAGCTTCCACAAAACTGTGCATTTGTTCGAAGCCAGTTTAAAATATACTCTATGTGAATCCGTTAGTAGAGTTAGTTTGCATGTACGTCTGTGTAAATCAAGGTTAACATACAACTTTAAAAGATGTAGATACACCAATATCACAACAATGAAAATGTAAAACAAACAAAAAACCAAATCTTTTATGACAGGCCAAATCCTTTGTACTTGTACTGGCCCATTACTTTACTCACAGTCCAGTTGGAAAAGGGGAGAAATCCTTTTCAATAATTTGTCATCTTGCAAATTAAGTTTCTGGCTAATCCTTGTTGTTGAGGAAGTTTCTGGCAGTTGCAATGAATGTGGTCTGGTGAATCCAAGCCTCAGGTCTCCTTCTGAGGGAGATGGACGTGTTGCTGCTTGGCCAGCAGTGGAGAGAGAGAGCTAGAAGATAAGGCATGCTGGGATTTATACAGTACACCAACTATGGTGTCATAGGTCTCCTAACCAATTTACTCATCTCTAGGTGTCATAAACGCCAAGCATCATGGGACAAGAGACATCTGGCTGTTCCTTATCAGAGAACCATAATGGAAGGGAGATGGAAATGCTGCTGCACATCAGTTCAAATTCACAAAATTAACTTGTGGCATGATCAAAACATTGATGTCTGTGTATATTTTACAGCTCGTTCTCTTCAATGTGATTCAAATAACTTGACATCGCACCTTCAAATTATTGATACACACGCCAGAATCCGTCCTGCTGCATCTGATCTCCTTCACGTCTCAGTCTGCAGCCAGTGGCGCCCTCTAGTGGCCGTAGTGGTTCAGTATAAAGCACAAAGTGTCAGGTAGGGTGGGAGGGTCAAACACACCACGACATTCACCAGGAGACGTGAAAAAAAGACATGAAATGACCCAAAAAATATGTTTAAAATTTTTTTATAAATGCCAAAAACATATGTAAAAATACCTTAAAAAACATGTGTTAAAAATACGTAAAAAATATATTAAACCCCCCCCCCCCCCCCCCCCCAATTTATGTGAAATATGCCAAAAAATAAATAAATAAAAAAGACATAACATTACTAAAGGAAAGTCAATAAAGACCAATAAAAGCCGTTAACCCCAGCAGATCATTGTTGGTGCCCCGTGTAAGGCCAAAGGGCAGCATGTGATTCAAACATCTCTTAACTTCCTGCATCAGGTTTTTACTGAACTATGTCACTTCCAGTAGTCACGTCATCCTCCTAACTACTTCACTTCCACCATTTACATCATTTATTTCCTCTTCAAACTGTCTTTTAGAGCCCAACCAGGAACTGTTTGGCCCTAACCTTAGACAAGTGCTAACGGAGCACAAATTCAACCAAACCAAAGCTTTTTGTTCCAGCAGTGAACCTTACCATGTCCTGAGACTCTCATAGGAGTCCATGGGAGCTGTGATAGAGACTCTCATAGGAGTCTATGGGAGCTGTGGTAGAGATATTGTGGGTTAGACGAGCCGCTCTGTTGTAATAAATGCAATGCGGTTGTTTTGCCGTCCAAACTTTCTAAAATCGATGTGAACAGAACAGAGACGACAAAACCAGCCTCAGTTGTTTGGTAATTTTGTGACTTTCTTTTTGGTCATTATGTGTCTTTTTTTGTAATTTTGTGTATTTTGTTTCATTGTGTGACTTCATTTGTAATTTTGTGTCTTTTTTGGTCATTCTGTATCTTTTTGGTGATTTTTTTTTGTCTTTTTTGGTGATATTTTTGTCTATTTTTGTAATTTTGTGTCTTTTTCAAGGTCATTTTGTGTCTTTTTGCCATTTTGTGTCTTTTTTGTCATTTCATGTCTTTCTGGTCATTCTGTCTTTTTTGCTCAATTTGTGTCTTTTTTTGCTTATTTTGTGTTTCTTTTGTCATTTTGTGTCTTTCTGGTCATTTTGTGTCTTTTTTGGTCATTTTGTCTTTTTTGGTCATTTTTAGAGCTGTGACAGAGACTCTCATAGGAGCCTATGGGAGGAGGCAGCAGGAGGGAATTATGTGCATTGCAAGCAATTTTAAAGTCTAAAGTCAAGTTATTTGTAGCAGCTTTAAAAAACAAAAACAACGAAGCATTTATTACAAACATAATTCCAACAGGGTCTCCTGCTTTAAAGTTTTGGGTTTGTTGTACAGAAGAAACATAAAACATGGAGCTCCTCCTACTGATCAAACTTTAATGTCTCATTAATCTTTATGACCTCACTGATTACTGTGTGTGTGTGTGTGTGCAAGTGGAGAATAAAATAAATTAAAGTTCAGTGATGAGAAGAATTACATTGTGTTATTATAGATTTCACATTTCAAACATCAATATTTCATTTTCTGGAGCGACTTCCTCTGATTCATTTTTATTAGATTTCATGTTTTCAGATTGATTTCATTAAATAAGTTAGTTCTAGAGTCTGTGAGGCAGCTCGGGGATTTAATGGTACGAACAATTATTATTTTATGTCTTTAATATCACCAGTGCAAACTCTGGTTCAAACGGTTTATACTGTGGTAGTTTTTAAAAAATGTCCTTATTTTTTTCTCCATCTTTTTAGTGTTTGGAGAGATTTAGGGAGACAGTTTGTGCAACAAGTTCAGGGTTGATATCCTTTATTGCTACTTTTTTACCACTTTTGAGCACCTGAGAATGCCTTAAACTGTAAACTCCCTCCAGAATCCCACATTCAGACTCCAAGAGAGAAAAATCCATGCTGTGATCTGGTTTAATTTAGTAGATTTGTGTATTTTGTGTGATTGTATGGCAGCTCTTGTGTTTTGTTGCTGCTTATTGTGAGTCTAGTGTGTCAGCCCTCCATCCTCTGAATGCTCCAGGTCTCTAGTTGGTGGTGGTAAATTTTCATGAGGATATGATTATCATAGAGGATAATTTTATACACTAAGCTCCAGTTTCACTCACTAACATCATCACACATGAAGAACTTTGGGCTCATTGGATCCACAAGAGTCTCAGCTTTACACTCAGACCCCATTTATGCAGCTCACAGACTGTTTAGGGACCCCAGGATGCACAAAGATTCACACACAAGAGGACACAATTACACATTTTACTCCTTTTCTCCTGGAACATTATTGTGGTTGGTACCAAAGAGTTAGAGGACCCAGAATGGAGCCTTGTGGAACTCCATATGTGATTTTTGCTCACTTTCTTCATGAGAAAACCTGTATAGTACAGTTTACTGCAGGAGAAACACTGCATGGGTTCTGCCTCAAACAGCTTCTGATAAAGTGTATAAAGTGGGCATGGCACGTCTAAAAACAGCTAAAAAAATTTAATAAAGTATCAGATCACAGAGTTTAGTCTTGTTGTCTCTACAGATTTATGCAGCTCACAGACTGTTTAGAGACCCCAGTGTGACCAAATATTCACCAAAATACGTTTAAAAAAAACATAAACATAAAGTGGCCATGTCTTCGTGAAAATTCAGTCCAACTTTGAAGTGTTATTTCACCTCCTTCCTTTCTGACAAGATATAGAGGTTGAATAAAATTGGGCTCATTGAATCCACAAGAGTCTCAGCTTTCCAGTCAGACCCGATTTATGCAGCTCAGAGACCTGGAGCTTTATGGACCCCAGGATGCACAAAGACTGATCTACAAGAGGCAAATTTGTGCAAAAATATAATATTTGCATGAAAAAAACTGAAGGTTTCTGCCTTAAACTGCATGTAATCAGCATAAAGTGGGCATGTCTGTAAAGAGGAGACTTATGGGGACACATAGAACCCAATTTATTTGGATATCTGGAGGTCAACGGTCAAGGGGCAACTTTTAAAATGGACATTTGGTTTCATTGAATCCACAAGAGTCTCAGCTTTCCAGTCAGAACCGATTTATGCAGCTCACAGACTTTTTAGGGACCCCAGGATGCACAAAGATTAACACACAAAACAGATTAGACATTCATAATTAATGTTAAATATGCTGATAAATATTAAATTATGACTCATACTTACTCGGGTTAATTATTTAATCATAATCAATACCAATTTTCTTCTTTAGTTATTGACATTTTGCACGTTTTAATGTTCACTTCCTGCGGTGCCTTTATTTAATTAAAAGTACATTCATTATGGGATTACATGAGTTTTAACCTGAGAGTGAATCAGTTATTGATCAGGAACATAAATCTGCTGCAGAGTCGATCAGAGAACCTAAAAACAGCCACCAGCTGATTAATGAAACCTTTAATTTCCTCAGTCGATACTTCCTTAATACGCCCGTATCGATCAGTGTGTGTGTGTGTGTGTGTGTGTGTGTGTGTGTCTCATACATCATTAGTGAGTATCCTTCGGTCTAATTAATCAAACTCCAGTTTAAATGAGAGAAGCTTCATCACTCTGTTCTTCATCTTCAGCTCCATTATTCTCAGACTGTTTCAGCTCATTATTTCTTTCTTTTTATTATTAACCTCAACAAGCTCTTTCTACATTCTCCTCACTGTGTCTTTTTATTTTACTGCGATATATAAAATCTCTATAATCTCAAAGTCCTGCAGCACAATCATAACAACTCAAACAGTCTTTGTGCAGAATAACACGGTTTGAATGACAGAAATAAGAAAAAAGTTGAATTTCTCTGATAAATTATGAGTTATAAGTGTCATGAATGTTGTTACAAATGTGAAATGACCAAAACAGACACTAAATTACTGAAAAACACACAAAATGATGAAAAATATGTAAAATGACACAAAAAACGACCAAAGAATATGTAAAATGACAAAAAAGACACAAAAAGACCAGAAAAAGAAAAATGACAAAAAAAAAAATCACCAAAAAAGATGTAAAATGAGACAAAAAATGACACAAAGTGACCAAAAAAGATGTTAAATGACACAAAAAAGAGACAAAATTTCCGCCAATGACAAAATAAAAGGACACAAAAATAAAAAAAAAGGAAAAAAGTGATTGGATTTCTGTGATAAATTATTGTATTAAAATAGACTTTATCTATAAACACTTTTCCAAGGGCCTACAAGTGTCACAAATGTTGAAACAAAAGACATAAAAAAATGACACCAAAAAATACACAATATCAACAAAAAAGGATAAGAAAATTGACAAATGACAAACAAAACACACGAAAAGTTATAAAATCAACAAAAAAATACACAAAATTAACAGAAAAAGAAATAATTTAAACCAAAAAAGACACAAAATGACCAACAGAAAAATATATAAAATTAACTAAAACAATGTAAAATGACCAAAATCAGCTTTCTCCTCGGCTCTCCTCTCTGCTTTCTGCATTCTGACACAAATATCAACATTTAACACAAGTTTTGGTCATTTTTTATAAATGATGATGTGTTCAAGGACCATCGGAAAGTTCAAACTCTGATGATAATGTCTGTTTTTACAGTTTCACTCTATGATAAAAGCTGGATTTTTGTCGATTGTTTAAATAAACCAATTTTTTTCTCTATGTAAAGACTTTAATCAGTGAACTATCTCTGAAACCTCCATTCTCTTTTCTCTTCAACTCTTTTTTTCTTCAACTGAGTTTTTCTGTCGAGTCGACTGCAACTAAAAAACATTTTGCAATAAAGCAGATTAAAGCATAAAAAGGGAATTAAAGGCTAAATTAAGCTCATAAAGTAAGAGCAGCAGCCATAAAACTAGAACTACATTAAGACGAATCCACAGAGGCTCATTTTATTAAAGAGAAACTCAGAGTCATCACATCACAAAGACTCGTTACAGAGACCTGAGGCCCGAGGAGGAGTTTCATCCTGCAGCTGAGAGGAGTTCTGGAGTCTCACAGTGACATTAAAAACTTTCTGTTTCTCAGACTTTATGCATCAAATGAGCACAAACTGGATACTTGTTTCAGCTCGCACCAAATTCAGAACTCTAATGCTCGCCTACAAACTCTCTGTTTGTTGTTCCAACCAGAGACCAACCAGACACCAACCAGAGACCAACCAGACACCAACCAGACACCAACCAGACTTCAACCAGACACCAACAAGACACCAACCAGACACCAACCAGACACCAACCAGACACCAACCAGACTCAACAAGACTCCAACCAGACACCAACAAGAAACCATCAAGAAACCAACTAGACACCAACAAGACACCAACCAGACACCAACCAGACTCCAACCAGACACCAACCAGACTCCAACCAGACACCAACAAGACACCAACCAGACTCCAACCAGACACCAACCAGACACCAACCAGACTCCAACCAGACACCAACAAGACACCAACCAGACTCCAACCAGACACCAACAAGACACCAACCAGACTCCAACCAGACACCAACCAGACTCCAACCAGACTCCAACCAGACACCAACCAGACACCAACAAGACACCAACCAGACACCAACAAGACACCAACAAGACACCAACAAGACACCAACCAGACTCCAACCAGACACCAACCAGACTCCAACCAGACTCCAACCAGACACCAACCAGACACCAACCAGACTTCAACCAGACACCAACCAGACACCAACAAGACTCCAACCAGAGACCAACCAGACACCAACCAGACTCCAACCAGACAACAACCAGACACCAACCAGACACCAACCAGACACCAACAAGAAACCATCAAGAAACCAACTAGACACCAACAAGACACCAACCAGACACCTACCAGACTCCAACCAAACACCAACCAGACTCCAACCAGACACCAACCAGACACCAACCAGACTCCAACCAGACACCAACAAGACACCAACCAGACTCCAACCAGACACCAACAAGACACCAACAAGACACCAACAAGACACCAACCAGACTCCAACCAGACACCAACCAGACTCCAACCAGACTCCAACCAGACACCAACCAGACACCAACCAGACTCCAACCAGACACCAACAAGACACCAACCAGACTCCAACCAGACACCAACAAGACACCAACAAGACACCAACAAGACACCAACCAGACTCCAACCAGACACCAACCAGACACCAACAAGACACCAACCAGACTCCAACCAGACACCAACAAGACACCAACAAGACACCAACAAGACACCAACCAGACTCCAACCAGACACCAACCAGACACCAACAAGACACCAACCAGACTCCAGACACCTAAAATCACACTTTAAAAGTGTCTGCTAAATGACTAAATGTAAATGTAAACACACTAAAGTGTTGAAGCTGCTTCTGGAGTTTTATTTTAACTCTTGTGTTGTTTCTCTGAGCTGCAGATCTGAAGTGTTTGCAGAAAAACTCAGTTTCAGTTTCTGTTGGACAGTTCAGATCCTCTCTCTCTCTCTCTCTCTCTCTCTCTCTCTCTCTCTCTCCGCCTCTGGCCTCCTCTGTCTGTCCAGCTGCAGTCAAACAGGACAAGAATCAAAGGCAGAAACTGGATGAATAAGAGATGAAAGGAGAGCAGGAGGAGAGAGAGAGAGAGAGACAGAGAGAGAGAGAGGATGAAATGATGAAACAGTCAGTTGGTTTTATCAGATGGTACATTTACTGCTATCGATTGTGTGTGTTTGTTATTATATAATATATATATAATAACAGTGAATGAAGACTTTTTTTTTAGTTCAATCTTAATTAACTTTAATATTAAATATTAAACATAAACATTGTTTATTGCAGTTTAGTTTAGGAAGTTAAAAATAAACGCTGTTTATGGATTATGTGTGTAGTTCTGATCGTCACCAGCAGGAGGCCACGTGTCTTCAGCTCCTCCAGCAGGAGGGCACGTGTCTTCAGCTCCTCCAGCAGGAGGACACGTGTCTTCAGCTCCTCCTGCAGGAGGCCACGTGTCGTCAGCTCCTCCTGCAGGAGGCCACGTGTCTTCAGCTCCTCCAGCAGGAGGCCACGTGTCGTCAGCTCCTCCAGCAGGAGGCCACGTGTCTTCAGCTCCTCCTGCAGGAGGCCACGTGTCTTCAGCTCCTCCTGCAGGAGGCCACGTGTCTTCAGCTCCTCCAGCAGGAGGCCACGTGTCTTCAGCTCCTCCTGCAGGAGGCAACGTGTCTTCAGCTCCTCCAGCAGGAGGCCACGTGTCTTCAGCTCCTCCAGCAGGAGGCCACGTGTCGTCAGCTCCTCCTGCAGGAGGCCACGTGTCTTCAGCTCCTCCAGCAGGAGGCCACGTGTCATCAGCTCCTCCAGCAGGAGGCCACGTGTCTTCAGCTCCTCCTGCAGGAGGCCACGTGTCGTCAGCTCCTCCTGCAGGAGGCCACGTGTCTTCAGCTCCTCCAGCAGGAGGCCACGTGTCGTCAGCTCCTCCTGCAGGAGGCCACGTGTCTTCAGCTCCTCCTGCAGGAGGCCACGTGTCTTCAGCTCCTCCAGCAGGAGGCCACGTGTCTTCAGCTCCTCCTGCAGGAGGCCACGTGTCTTCAGCTCCTCCAGCAGGAGGCCACGTGTCTTCAGCTCCTCCAGCAGGAGGCCACGTGTCGTCAGCTCCTCCTGCAGGAGGCCACGTGTCGTCAGCTCCTCCAGCAGGAGGCCACGTGTCGTCAGCTCCTCCTGCAGGAGGCCACGTGTCGTCAGCTCCTCCTGCAGGAGGCCACGTGTCTTCAGCTCCTCCTGCAGGAGGCCACGTGTCGTCAGCTCCTCCTGCAGGAGGCCACGTGTCGTCAGCTCCTCCTGCAGGAGCATCAGGATCTAAATCAACTTAACGTGAAGGAAAAACTTTTATTCGTTGTGATGCAGATTTCGCTCAGTTTAATTTGTTTCTTATATTTGTTGTAAGCTGGAGGGTTAATATGTTGTTTATTAATTACAGAGAGAGAAGTTTTATTCAACACCAGCTCCTCCTGCAGGTGTGTGTCTGTGTGTGTGTGTGTGTGTGTGTGAGTGTGTGTGTATGAGTGTGTGTGTGTGTGTGTGTGTGTGTGTGTGTGTGTGTGCGTTTGTGTGTGCGTTTGTGTGTGTGTTTGTGTGTGTGTGTGCGTGTGTGTGTCTGTGTGTGTGTGTGTTTGTGTGTGTGTGTGTCTGTGTGTGCGAAACTGAGACGTGTGTGTGTGTGTGTGTGTGTGTGTGTGTGTGTGTGTGTGTGCGAAACTGAGACGTGTGTGTGTGTGTGTGTGTGTGTGTGCGAAACTGAGACGTGTGTGTGTGTGTGTGTGTGTGTGTGTGGACAGAAGAGGCGGTTTAAGGGCGACAAATTGACTGAAGGTTAAACCAGATCCAGTCTGAAGGAAACAATGAAAAGATAAACCAGTAAACAACCGTAAACAACAGTAAGTTATTTACAGATAATGTATTTAAAAATACTGACAATAAACAGAAATGTAAATGTATGTATTTGCTTTTATTGTTTGTGTAATTCATCATTGTTATGAAGTGTTTTTGTTTATGTATGCATTCTCCTTGAGTGTAAGTGTGTGAGACAGTGTATTAGCTTGTGTGTGTGTGTGTATGTGTGTGTGTATATTT